>NC_136904.1:74369776-74399776 GCF_949606895.1 Notothenia rossii
ATGCATAAGAGTATATCGCAAACACTTGTAGAAAGCATCCCACATATGATATGATTTGATGATCAGACAGCAGATCAAAAACAAATTTTGGATAAAAGGCTGCAGTCCCATAAAGTCCATTAACGCACAGATTACACAAAATGACATACATGGGTTCATGCAAATTTGTGTCCAAGATAATGGTGATAATGATACAAAAGTTAACCACCAAAATGAGAAAATAACATAGTGAAGTGAGAGAGACAATTGTGAATTTGTAGTTGACAGTCGCACTGAAGCCAGATAAGGTAAAAAAAACTATACTAGATGAGTTAGTTATGTTGCTGTAATTCATTTTAAACCAAAATTCTCAAAGTCATGAACTGTACTCAAAAGATCAGACCGTTTCTTTTAAAAGGTATGAACACTGATTGTTAACCTGCAATATGTTCTGTGGGTGTTTAGCATTACCTGTCCAGGCATCCTACTGTTGCACTGTGTCAGTGTCAGTATTATTAGTCTGATGAAAAGGAACTCCCTCTTTGCCACAGGCATTTCATTGGATGGCAGCTCAGAGAAAGAAAAAAAAGATATTTATTCAAATATAACAATGGAGACAAACCAAAACAAACTATTGATTCAAAGTTTTTCATCTGAACTGTTAAAGCACAATAACATAAATGAAAATGCATGGTGTTGAGCATTAGCTCAATTCATTCAATTATGTCGAGAACTCACAGCTTCATAGTTTCTTATGCTACTTATAGCTGGACTCCACCACTTTTCCCTTCAAAAACATTCTTCATCCATAGTGTCTTCACACTTCACCTTATACAGTAATATGCTATTTCTTTTACACTTAATGTTAAAATATCATACTAATACATACATTTAAATTGTGTTAGCTGTATGTTGGCCCTTCTTAGTGTTTATATTTGACGGATAATCTACAGAAATATATCTTTCACTGTCAAAGTGTACATATTTTATTTTATTTAGTTCTGTTTTTATTTTCTATTTTGAGATGTTTATATTTTACGTTTGTTTATTTTCTACTCTTTTTCATTTTCACACTATGTGCAATGTCTTGTTTACATGATGCAAAAAAAAAATCCCAAATTGGGATCAATAAAGTAAATCTTATCTAATCTAATTTTGATTGGTAAATGTTTCAGTAATGGACTGAATAGTTCACTTCTGAGCCCTATAGAAGAATATTTTTCTCAAGTTTCAGTCAACACAATGCTGTTGTCACACAATGACATGTGTAAGCCAATTTATGGGTGTTATAAAAAGGAGAAGCCCAATTTAATGTCACCCTCACACCCCATTTAGAGTATTGTTGTGATCTGGTGATTTTGGGTCTTGTGTGACCATTTCAGAAAGAAAGGGAGCAGGCTGAAACTGATGAAATATTTATTTGCTAACAAAAAGGATGTTTGGATTAGAGTTACGTTGAACATGACCACAAGTGGCCTTCTTGAACAGTGAAGTAGCTGCTGGTAACAGCAGCAAGCATTTACAAGTGCAGAGACAGTTGTGTTTGTCAACCTCCAACAATTGCAACCTTCATGTGGTGCAGTCTGACCCCTTGGAGCTGTGATATTGGGAGCTTTACCCCTATACCTTCTGCAAATATTACATTACATATTGTTTTGGTTTAATCCATGTTAGTTAATCCAACTAATGCTTCAATGCCATCTAGTTGAACAATTTGGAAGTAAAACACCTCCAGCAGACATTACCACCCAGTCTCCAATGAATTGGATTCAAAAGATGTCGCAACCTACCACCTGGTGTCAGAAATCCACTCAAAAAGTACCTGGCAATAACCTCCCAAGGACACAGTGGTCAATTCTCTTTAAATGAAAGTCTGATCACAGCCTGTTCTTGACCAGCCTCCATGGGTGGAACAGCTGCCCAAGCCCACTATGTGCTTTGAGAGAAGAGCCAACGATGGAAGGAGGTTTGCCCTCTCCTAAAGAAGGATTGATCCCCCTCCAGCTGACCAGGGGGCAACTCCTTGGCTGAAGGTCTTTGCTAAAGGAGTAAAGCGGTGCACATTAACAAAGCCTTGCCTGTCCTTGCTTTGCTGTGACATTGTGTGAAATTGCATTGGAAGGCGATACACCTCTAAAATTAAAACTTCCTCCATCATGGACTTTTCCGTTCACTTAGTTCCCTCAAAGGTCAGCCCACTCACAAAATCTTGGAGTTGGTCACCAAAGCTGAACTTACAGTAAGTAACAATATATTTTGTCTCTATTCATTCCTATGATTCTTGCCATTGATAAAATTGTTGTCAGATATTTTGCTATTTCACCATTCTTCTAAATTGACAGAGCACATATTTTTTTAATTATTCAGGAAAAAAATGGGCATTTTTTATTCTAGGCCTTCTAACATTAGTGGCCTTCTCTCAGTGTATAGGGAGTTAGCACACAGTTGCATGTTTGTTATGCATGGAGACTACTGGTCCCAGTGCATGACATCAACAATAGAACCCCAGAGATGTAGTGGACTAATGACCCTGAAGCCTAATCATCATGTTTACTCTTTGTCCTTCTGAGGTTGCATCACAACAGATGGGAGTTACATCAGGAGATCTTTATTGTGTTATCGATAACATGGTAATCTCATGTGACTGAATGCATCAAGTTGTCTCAAATGTGTTGGCTGTTGTCCTCAGGGCCTACCGCCTCTCGAGCCAACGTTAACTTTCATTAAGAGTGTGTGTGTGTGTATGTCATATTAACGCTTGAAGGAAAGTGCTAAAGAAAAAACACATCCAAATTGTTGTGTGGTGATAAGAGAATTCTGACATAAATGCAACATTTCAATAAAACATTGATGCCGAATAGAAAAAAAAACGTAAGTCCAATCCAAAGAGAAGAAGAATAAGTGTCCTACTCATACAGTGTAGCAGCATAACAATCATGCATTGACTTGGAGTGACTTGATCACAAAAACAAGACTATTCACTTGAAAAACGTTCTGTTTTTTCAATCAAATTGAAAAAACACTTAAATCAAAATAAAGAAGAAGGGGTGTCCTGCTCGTTCAGTTTTGTGATTCAATGCTACATTGATTTGGGGTCACTTGGTCACATGACATTGAAACTATTGAAAGCATTTGAACTTTTCATTAGAAAATAATGCTCTGGTTTCAATCAAATATTCATATTTAGATATATCTGAATAATTTAATTTTATACATTTAAAATCTGCTTTATCTTACACACTGTACATTTAATTGATAAACATTCATGGAAACAAGCCATGTAGATATATAGCTAAGAGGATCACTGAGCATCCTTTAGTCTAGTACTAAAGATTTACTCCACTTCTGATGGAGATGCTGGGGATTGAACCCAGGACCTTATACATGCAAAGCACACGCTCTACCACTGAGCTACATCCCCTTCTGTCTATTTAAAGATTGTATGGTCAATTCATTTATTTATTTAAAGTATTTTATCAGCATCTTAGTTGTTGAATCATTAGATGATGTTCAGAGAGATTCTGGGGATTGATCCCAGGACATTATACATGCTTGCAAAAGGAAAATAGATCAGCTCATGAACCGGTTTGCATGAGGAGCAATGATGGTTTGAGATAGTCTTAAGAAGAAGCTATCTGTTTCAATGGTGTTGGAGATGATGGGGTTTGAGCCCAGGACTTTGTACATGCGAAGCACACGCTCTACCACTGAGCTACATCCCCTTAATAGAATCACACCAATCTGTACAAACCTTCTTGTTTGTACATTTCTATACTAATACTATACCTGGTTTATAAATAAAAAAAACAGCTATTATGGCCACTGGGGATGGATCCCAGGACCTTGTACATGCGAAGCACACACTCTGCCACTGAGCTACATCCGATTTATTTTAATTTTAAGTTGTTGAATTATCAGTCATCATTATCCAAAGCATTTGGTTGCGAAATATCAGTGGACATTCGACAACAGTACACAGTAAGGTTGTTTATTTTTTCACCAGTTCAGGGGGTGTTGAAAGGTGACAGTTATGATGACTGTTAGAGATTCTGGGGATTGATCCCAAGACCTTGTATGAGGTAAGTATGATTAATAAACTAAATTGTTGTAAGAATGAGGAGCACTTGTTGAGGGTTGTCTTCATTTAGTAGATGAGAAGATATAGGTAAATGCTTTTGGAGATGCTGGGGATTGATCCCAGGACCTTGTACATGCAAAGCACACACTCTTCCACTGAGCTACATCCCCTTTCTTTGTCACTATTAACTAGCTATACGTTTCACCTACTTACTACTACTGCCCGATCACCAGAGTGTTTCTAGTGTAATGCTTTGTCATTTTAATAGCCCTAAAAATGTCTACACCCACAGAGCTGACACATTAATAGATGTATTCACTTGTAAAGATCTATAATAGTATTGGACAAATAATTTGTAGCTGGCAGCGGCACGCATAATGCTACGCTGAAACACTCATATCCACTGTGCAACATGTTGGGGTCTATATTTCAGATCTCCTGGAGATTGGTGGGGCCATGTCACAACAGCTCACACTAAAACCTATGCAATTTACGTGCTTAAATAAAGATCAGAATTGTATGTTATACAGTTATACATCTAAATTCAGCTATTACAACTTTCATCCACACCACTTTTGTCTTGCATGGGGACGTGTGTGATATTTGTGAATCCAAACACATTATGGGGACACTATGCTCCATACTAACATAGTGACAAAATGCTAATACTTTCCACAACATTGTTACATACGATTAGACAATTCAGGCCCTCTGTTTAAACAATAGAGAATACAAACTAGTTTATAGGTATAATGTTTTCCCGAAATTTTAGAAAATCTCCTATCATTGATAACGATTAGGATAACCTTAAAATAAATGTTATACTCTTCACCAGGTAAAAACATGGATTCGTAGAATAAGAAGGCCCACTGAGGCAAACTTGGAATTTGGAATATAGTGCTATTGCTATATAAATAAAAGGGTCTTGACTTGAAAAAGTGTGGAGGAAAAGGGTTCTACGAAGTGAATATCAAACTGAATAATATATAGTCCATATGATCTAGGTTAACAGAAGATAAACAGACAATTTTTTATAAATCTTTTCTAGTTGTGGCCACCGAATGTGAGTAACCTCATAACAAAAGACTACAAATAAAGTCCAAACTTTGCCTCTGCCACCAGTACATGTTTGCATGAATGGGAGAACGCTGACCTAAGTTGTAAAGGGTATTTTAGCGGTTGTGAATACAAGAAAGCATTCTTTAAATCCCTTATTAAATCTTTGATCATAGTGTGTAAATTTGTGATACTGCAGCATCCTCCCCAGACTGACAAATACAGCACATCAATGGTTATTTCTTGATGGAGTTTTTTAATTTTTCATAATGTTGATGAGACGTAAAGGATTTAATGAGTGAACAGCACCTTATTAAAGCAAAACATACACAATACAAACATTTGCATATATTTATATATAGCAATTTACCATCTTTTCTTTTTTATCATGCTCCGAATGAAAAGCGATATGTTCCTTCTGTATCCGTTCATTCAATGAAAATATGCAGAGGGAGAGAATGATTAAGTCTATGGACAAATTTGAAGTATCTTGTAAAAGGGCACATCACGTTTATAATTAAGAAATCAGATTTGTCCCACCAAGCCTTTTTGTCTAAGCTGTCAGGGAGGGTATTATGATTGCTATGAGTAAAAATCTATGTACTGTTGTAAATCATCACTAATTTGGCAAGTTGACAGTCAGTGTTAGAATTTTGTGCTAGATTGTTTGTCTCAAAACTGAAGGTGTTGTTTCCAGCAAATGATTAAAGATGTGGAGAAACATTTGTATATAAACTAAATGTAGCAGGATAATACATTTATATTTAATAATTACCTACTGTCACAGCAAGCAAACAGACTGCTGCATTAACTTTTAGCTTTGGCTACCAGAGGTCAGTATCAGACCTGAGAACTGTCCAGGGGAACATCAGCAGAAGTTGTGTTAAAATATGGCATTTATGGAAGCCCATTTCCGCCACTGAGAGGGAAAACAAATCCTGTCCTTATTATGATTTATCATCTCAGTATTGCAACTTAATTCTTAATATTCTTGTGGTGTTATTAGTTCTAAAAAACAGGAAATGTCGGCGTATACTGCAAATGTCTCATCTATAAAGTCCCAATTCATTTTCTGGGTAGCCTGCCCCAACATTATACTTCATGACATCACAGATTTAACTGTAAGCAGTCTGGAGTTTGAATTTAAAGGGAGCTGTTGAATTGTAATTATATTATTGGAAGGTCTTAGAACAATTACTTTTACAAATAGCAGTAGTTTTCCTTTAAAGGGGCACTGACACATCAAACTCTGTTTGAAGGTCGGAGGAAGTACAGCTACATGTATGAACTTGAATGGAGCTTGCTGTGCCTCTAGAGGAGCACGAAGTCCAGAAGTGGGAAGTCACTAAATGCATTTACTCAAGTACTGTGATAAAGTCCAATTTTTAGATACTTGTACTTTACTTGAGTATTTACATTTTCTGCTACTTGTATTTCTAATCAACTACAATTCAGAGGAAAATCGTGTACTTTTACTCGACTATATATTTTTTGTACATTTAGTTTTGGATTAATAATGTGAAATATAGTCAACACTTAAATCAGACTTTATATACACCTGGAGTAAATTCACAGTATATAAAGTCATTAAAACTAGCTGCACCTTTACCAGCTTTGATAACACTTTAATGATCAATAATTATAATCAAAACATAACATATATATTATTATGAAATGTGCATAATAAGTTATTTTCCTTTTGATACTTTAAATATATTTTGATGCTTATACTTTTGTTCTTTAACTTGAATAACCTTTTGAAAGCAGGACTTTTACGAGTGACACAGTTAACACTCTGGTATTTCTACTTTGACTTAAGTAGCCTACAATATCTGAGGTTGATCAGATGAAGTCTGATAAATGTGTCAGCAGGGACTAAGAACTATGGGTCGGATAATGAAAAAAAGTGTCACTGTTAGAAAGAAGTGAGTCTACCAGACCTCAGTAGCCTCATCTCTGCTCAGAGCTGCATTGTGGGTAATGTAGTCAGCATCTTTTGACAAAGATGAGAATACGTGAAAAAATGCGATGCATCTTGTTATAAACGTTCTGGTGTTCAGTTTTGATGTGTTCAGTTTTGATGTATTTAAACTTTCCATAATGAGTACTGGTATATGCTAGTAATACAATGTTCAATCACCGGAATGCTCTTTTAACATGTATTTCATTGTCACTGTCCGTCAGCTGTCTCCAGAGCCTAGAAAATGTTCTACCAAAGTAAATTGAAGCTCAGTGCAGTACTCAATTACATCACCATGTGGTGCTGTTGCATTTTCATTGTACCAAACTGGATCCTTTATATTTGATGTGGAGAAGAGCATTAGCAAATGTCATGTAAACAGAACATGATCAACAATTTGAGGACTGGTGGTTTGGCATGTGTTTCAAAAATGTAAAAACCTCTTTACATCCTGTTGGTAATGTCAGGTTCCTTTTTTTAAGGTTAAACATCTCAAATCTGTATAAAAAATAAACAATACAGGAAACATGCAGAACAGTTATACAGGACTGTCTCAGAAAATTAGAATATTGTGATAAAGTTCTTTATTTTCTGTAATGCAATTAAAAAAACAAAAATGTCATACATTCTGGATTCATTACAAATCAACTGAAATATTGCAAGCCTTTTATTATTTTAATATTGCTGATTATGGCATACAGCTTAAGAAAACTCAAAAATCCTATCTCAAAAAATTAGAATAGTTCCTCAGACCAAGTAAAAAAAAAAGATTTATAACAGCAAAACACAATCAAACATTTGAAAATGTCCATTAATGCACTCAGTACTTGGTTGGGAATCCTTTTGCACGGATTACTGCATCAATGCGGCGTGGCATGGAGGCAATCAGCCTGTGGCATTGCTGAGGTGTTATGGATGCCCAGGATGCTTCAATAGCGGCCTTTAGCTCATTAGCATTGTTGGGTCTGGTGTCTTTCAGCTTCTTCTTCACAATACCCCACATATTCTCTATGGGGTTCAGGTCAGGGGAATTTGCAGGCCAATCGAGGACAGTAATGCCATGGTCAGTACACCAGTTACTGGTGGTTTTGGCACTGTGGGCAGGTGCCAGATCATGCTGGAAAATGAATTCCTCATCTCCATAGAGCTTTTCAGCAGACGGAAGCATGTAGTGCTCTAAAATCTCTTGGTACACAGCTGCATTTACTCTGGGCTTGATGAAACACAGTGGACCAACACCAGCAGCTGACATGGCTCCCCAAACCATCGCTGACTGTGGGAACTTCACACTGGATTTCAAGCAACTTGGATTTTGCTCCTCTCCAGCCTTTCTCCAGACTCTGGCGCCTTGACTTCCAAATGAAATACAAAACTTGCTTTCGTCTGAAAAGAGGACTTTGGACCACTGTGCAACTGTCCAGTGCTTCTTTTCCTTAGCCCAAGTCAGACGCCTCTTCCGTTGTCTTGAGTTCAGAAGTGGCTTGACCATGGGAATACGGCTATTGTAGCCCATTTCCCGGACACGTCTGTGAACAGTGACTTTTGATACCTGGACTCCAGCTTCAGTCCACTGTCTTTGAAGCTCCCCCAAATTCTCGAAGCGACTCTTCTTCACAATGCTGTTAAGGCTGCGGTCATCTCTCTTGGTTGTGCAGCGTTTCCTGCCACATTTCCCCCTTCCAACAGACTTTTTGTGGATGTGCTTTGAAACTGCACTCTGTGAACAGCTTGCTCTTTGAGAAATTTCTTTTTGTGTCTTACCCTCCTGATGGAGGGTGTCAATGACGGTCCTCTGGACAGCAGTCAGATCAGCAGTCTTCCCCATACTTGTGATTTAGTTTACTGAACCAAGCTGAGTGTTTTTCAAGGCTCAGGAAACCCTTGCAGGTGTTTCGAGTTAATTAGACGGTTCAAGTGATTCGTTGAACACCCTACTAGTATACTTTTTCATGATATTCTAATATTTAGAGATAGGATATTTGAGTTTTCTTAAGCTGTATGCCATAATCAGCAATATTAAAATAATAAAAGGCTTGCAATATTTCAGTTGATTTGTAATGAATCCAGAATGTATGACATTTTTGTTTTTTTAATTGCATTACAGAAAATAAAGAACTTTATCACAATATTCTAATTTTCTGAGACAGTCCTGTACAGCTAACAGGATGACTGAGCACCCTTCAGTCTAGTAGTAGCCTATAGGTTTTTACGCTGCTATGGACAGTCTGCAATAAATCCACATTCTATGGACAATATTTCACTAAATATTGTGATTGTGAAGGGACTGTTATTTTTGATTGTTGTGTTTTTTATCTTAATGTGTCTGTTGATTGTGTATATAGGATATACATATTTGTATACATATCGGTATATTGTATAATTTTATTTTCGAATTCGGGATTGTTGGAAACGTCATTTCGATCTCTCTGTCTGTAAACACAAACTGAGTAAGATTGACATTAAAGTTCACTTCGACTTTCAGTTATGAAGAAGCTGGGGATTGAAGCCAGGACCTTATACATGCAAAGCACACGCTCTACCACTGAGCTACATCCCCTTCATACTGTTTTAACAATTTATAAAAATCTTCTTTATTTACCGAATATATTTGCTTCATTTGTGTTGAAAAATTACTTTGATAGCTCTTTTTAACATGACCCAAATGAGCAGAATCCTTAAATGTCCAACGATTTACTATCAAATAAATATTAATCTATGTTCGAGATGCTGGGGATTGAACCCAGGACCTTGTAGAGCACACGCTCTACCACTGAACTACATCCCCCTTCCTTATCATCATTTTCTAGTCATAGATTTTGGATGGCACACCACTCAACAGAGTATGTATATTGCAATGCTTTGACACTTTTAATGCTACGACAAAAATGCCTACGACCACAACATGTCAAATTAATATTTTTTAATTGTGTTTCATTATAACTCTTCATCAGCTGTCTCCAGAGCCAAGCTCATTTTCTACATTTCTACATAAGTAAATTGAAGCTCAGTGCAGTACCCAATTACCTCACCATGTGGTGCTGTAGCATTGTGTTTGTAGAAATCTGAATGTTTCACATCTGAAAGCAATGAACTCTACGACCGACCTACATCCCCATACCTTACTAATAATCTATAGCCATAATGTTTACATCATACGTAGCCTATGTCTATTGCAATGCTTTGTCACATATAATGCCCCTGCAAAAGTGTAAGACCACAGACCTGTCAAATTAATATTTACTCTTTTAAATTGTATTTCATTATCACTCTTCATCAGCTATCTCAAGAGCCCAGCTCATTCTCAAAATGTCTACCAAAGTAAATTGAGACTCAGTGCAGTGGTTTGTGGTTAGATAAAGGATTTTACACTACTGGGGTACATGCTAACGGTTGACATTTAGATGCATAGGAACATTTCCCTTTTTCATGTTAAAGCAACAGCCCTCAATCTTTCCGTGGCAAATAAAGATCCTTCTGAAAAAGAGCAGGCAATGTTGAGCATAACAATATTATCAATAACATTTAGGATTGTAGAACTTGCCTTGTTCACTTAATGGCAGGATCACATTGTTGCCTGTGTGTGTCATTGCTAATGAATATAAAGTCATGTGTCCTGCCTATGAATGAAGTATTGTCACTGGCCTGCCACAAAGTTAAGGTGGTAGGTGAAAGTAAAAACGATAGAACTTGTTCTGGATCATTTATTATTTAACAATAAATATCATGCATAAATTGACAAAACAATCTGAAGTCAAGGTCTACATACTCTGAGATTTCAACTGTTTTGTCAACGGCTTTTTCCAAGGTCAATCATTTACAGTGAAGCCCCACATACACAACGTATCACCTCAGAACACAAACCACAGGGGTCGATGAATTACAAACTGTATCGATTTTATTCAAACTGTACACGTACAACAGGCTTATCTCATTAAAAAAAGTAAAAAAAGACAAAAATGAGTATCCCGATAAATACAATATGTGTTTACAAAACAGAGACTGTGTTTACTTGGAAGGTTGCATATGATCCATTAAAAAAACCCACACACACACACTCATATTCCTTCTGAAAACTTAGTACATGACATACACTGTGTTGACAGATTGCGCTGTCTGAAGGCAACTATAGATTATTTCTGCCTTGTTGTGTTCAAGCATAGACAAGATAATAACTTGTGTAAAGTTGTGACCTGTTTACAACAAAATAATACATACTAATTTGAGCCATGGTTTGAGGTATGTATTACATTCACATACAGTTGAATATGAATGTTTGTATTTAGTGTATGTTATAGTATGTGTTGATTCAGCATACAGCTTTAGGGATCAAAAATAACTATAATGCCAGGTATACACTTTCATCCTTTTCTAAGTTTACCCTCATTGCTGCATGGTGTTGCCATTCAACATTTACATGTGAAGTATGTAAAGAAGCTCTGCTGTATGACAGGAAACAAGCCTTCTAACAAACATGCTGCATTGCAGCTAACTCAGTCCGACATGACTTTCTGCTCAGGTTTTCCCACAAAATCTAATGCTGAGTTTATGATTATATCAAAGAAATTAAAAGTGGATTGCTTCAGAAAATAAAGAATTGTGCAGACATTTTTTTTAGGCTGTTATTTTTGTGAAAGGGGCATTTAGTATAAGAATATGATCATAAACAGGTCACTAGGCAATGTTGGTGTCCAATGTTATTGTAATAAATTGCTGTATTGTCCCCAGAGATTCTTTCCCAGATAAAACGCTCCACCTTAGCTGAAAACTACGCAATATATCCTCGCTTCTCTTTATCTAAATAACACATATTCCCACAAGATAATGGCCTTTGACCTCCTTCCTGGTGTTTATGTCCATGATTTAGAACATCCAAACATATTTCAAATGCAGTTCTCGCTGTGTTTTGATGCCTTAACACTATAATAATTATTTATTAAAAACTAAAAAAGTTTCAGTTTGCTTGTGAAAACAAGACTTCAAGTGAAATTATAAGAGATTACTAGGTAGAATACTGGCATGAGTGTGTACAGTCATCTTTATCCAGGATAAAATAACATCATAAATCCTGAGCAACAATTTCCACTTGGATTAAATCTGGATCCTTGAAATGGTGCTTTGGATGTCTTAAAGGCTTAAGATCTTTTAGATGGGGGGGATCCAACAGTTGAGAGACCACACACAGAGACAAACAATGAGCTGTTGTGTTTCTTCATTGCAGAGTGGAGGCTGGTGTGTGTGTGTGTGTGTGTGTGTGTGTGTGTGTGTGTGTGTGTGTGTGTGTGTGTGTGTGGTCTAACTGATTCAGGTCATCCTGTGTTGAATCAATCATTTAAAAAACGTTTAACCTTAAGGATAGCTGTGCAAACCAATACATAACTTCATCCACCGTCGGAGTGAACATTCAATATAGTAGCAAATACTCAACAGTATGGAAACATTTAAAAAATATTGACAAAAATGAAATAAAAGTCTTTGATTTCTGGGCAGCCACATAATGGCGTGGTGGAGTCACAAGTTGATGGACATATTCTCATATTTGAACAGGCTAGATTGTACTCTGCAATATCTAACGCAAGTATCAAAGCGTTTCAGTCTTTAGCTAAAAGCAGAGTAATTTAAAACGTAGATGTATAATTAATACAGGCATACCTAATCAATGAATTCACAGTCAGAGGGCGCGGTTGCTGTAGGGATCAAACCTTTGACCTTTCCACTGCAGCATGGACAGGAGGCCACACTGCTCGAGCCATCAGTCTTTGCTGTTATGGTGTTTTCCACTAAGAGACTTTCACCATGACAGACAGGACATACATTCAAATTGTAATATTAAGGATATAATCAATAATATGTATGGAGTTTCATATGAAAAGTAACCTCATCAGTCTGGCATTACAGTCCCAGGACCAGTATGGCCATTCACACCAGTTCATAATCCAGATACTGTGGGCTGTCAGGTAATGAGAAAAAAAAGAAAATAAGAAAAAAGTTCATCCAACTTCTATCGAATATAGATTAAAGTTTGATTGTGTGTCCAAAAGCCTGAATTGCTGTCACAACCCGAAAACACATTTTTAAAATAGTCCAAAAAAAATATTAAAAATGAAAGCTATTTGACCTCATTTACATGGTTGTTATTTCCAAAACCCCGGGGCTTTGTGCCTTCTCTTACTCGGAACTTCACACCGTTGTCTCGCCATGGTTACCGTTGCTAAGGCGCTTGTAGAACCTCCTCCATGATTGGAGCGTCTTCCCAGACCAGACCCAGAAACCCGAAGTGATCCCGACTATCATGGTCATCAGGTACTTGATCATGAACACGGTGAAATCTGGGGTCATGGGGGCGAAGTTGTGAACCGGGCACTGCACGGCGAACCGCTTACAGGTCTGCATGTGCCAGGTCCGCTGCCAGTGCTCCCTGAAGGCCTGCTCGTAGAAGTAACAGGCGATCACTATGGTGGCCGGTACCGTGTAGAGCACGCTGAACACACCGATACGAACCATCAGCTTCTCCAGCTTCTCCGTCTTGGTGCCGTCGTGCTTCATGATGGTGCGGATCCGAAAGAGGGACACGAAGCCGGCCAGGAGGAAGGACGTGCCGATGAAAAGGTAGACAAACAGCGGAGCCAAGACGAAGCCGCGGAGGGCGTCCACGTTGAAGATCCCGACGAAACACACACCTGTCAGAACGTCGCCATCCACCTGGCCCATGGCGAGGATGGTGATGGTTTTAATGGCAGGGACAGCCCAGGCAGCCAGGTGGAAATATTGCGAGTTGGCTTCAATTGCCTCATGGCCCCATTTCATCCCGGCAGAGAGGAACCAAGTCAGGGACAAAATCACCCACCAGATGGAGCTGGCCATACCAAAAAAGTACAAAACCATGAAGAGGATGGTGCAGCCCTCCTTTTTGGTCCCCTGAGCCACTGTCCTGTAGCCGTCATCCTTGAATTTATCCACACAAACAACTTTATCCTCCAGGAAGAACCCAGCAGCGTAGGCTACCGCCACCATGAAATAACAGCCAGATAAGAAGATGATGGGCCTCTCCGGGTATCTGAACCGCCTCATGTCCACTAGATATGTGAGCACAGTGAATAAGGTGCTCACACAGCACAGGATAGACCAGATTCCTACCCACAGCCGGCCGAACTTCACTTCATCCTCACGGAAATACATGATGCCGGTAGGTTTAGTGGGCTCACACGGCGCCCCGCAGTCGTTGACCCCCATAAATTTGTAGCCCAAGTAGGTTGGCACCTCCAGCTGCAGAGGGCAGGAGAACTGGTACTGGTTGTGCTGGGGCGGTCGTAAATTGGGGCGCCCCATGTTGGGGGGAAGGGTCGCCAGCTCGCGATCAAAAGAGGGAGACGAGGCCGGGCTGCTGGGCTCGGATGTGTTCTGGCCCACGCAGATCTCACCGGCTCCGTGGACCGGGAAAGCCTCGCAGCGGAGCCGCTCCGGCCACTGGAAACCAAATTTATTCATGAGGGCTTCACATCCCTGGCGCGCACGCTCACACAGGGACCGACAAGGGGGGATGGCCTGCTCCAGCACCGTGCAGACTGGTGCATACATGGAGCAGAGGAAGAACTTCAGGTCTGCGGAACACTGGACCTTCACCAGGGGGTAGAACTGGTGCACTTCTAGGCCGGCGTCCTCCTGGTTCGTGTGGCCCAGCAGGTTCGGCATGATGGTCTGGTTGTAGGCGATGTCGGTACAAAGCGGGATGGAGATGGGCTGGCAGAAGCCGTGTTCTGGGATAGATATCCCGCTCTCACTGTTGTAATGTTGGGCAGAAGTGGATGTGAAGCACAGCCCGCAAAGCAGCCACATGATCCGCAGCAATACGGAGCCAGTGGTGGACCTGGCCGCCGCCATAGTTGAGGAGGAGGAGGGGGGAGGGAAGGAAAAAACTTTGCTCCAAGTAGGGCGACTTGAAAACGGTTGAAAAGCGTGGAAAAACTACATAAATTGTCACAACACTTATCTTTTAGTCCAAGCACTTCGAGTTCAAATGTCCGTAATCGTCTTTTCCTTGTGATTTATGAAGATTAATCCAAGTGAAACGTTCGTCGTGTCATGACTTCTTGATGGTCTTTGTAAGTGACTCCAAGCAGCCCACTCTCACTCCGGTCTCGGGGAAAATAACACTTAAAGTCCCATTTTCTTGAAGTAATGCAACCCCAAGTTATTCCAGTACGTCTACACAAAAGCGTCGCTAGTCTACCGCAAAACAATACACGGATAAAACTCAAAAAAGCTCATATTTCCATCGTTTTCTGACTTGACTTCACACTGTGCGGCGGTTCACATGCTGAGCAGTTGGGAGTCCAGAGGCTCGCTCTCCTCACTCCGTGCAGATTCCACCGGTTTCCAGGCACCCCCTCCATTCACAAGACCCCCCCGACAGAACGCGGGCGCCTTGAAACCGATGCAGCGTCTCAGCCAATCCTAGCATTTGTTTCCCTACAGGACTCGTTCTTGATTGGCCTTCACTCGCTATAGAAAGGAAAATGTGTTACAGTACTTACATTACACCAGAATTTAACATAAAATATATGTAATTTCCGGGAAGGGTTTCAAAAAGTCTTCTTAAATCGTATAGATAATTTATAACATTGAATAAACCGCTTTTGTTCTGTTTATGGGAAAGCAGCAGTATAACATCACCATTTCTTTGTCAAATGTCAAATACTTCTTTAGTACTCCATACTTTTACTGAGTGCTATATGATGGTGCATTCATCAAAAACGATTTGGAATGCTAATTTTGGTTCAAATACAACTGATAGTATAGTGCTATGTTAATTTATTTAAATGAAAAATATACTACCAATGTAGAATAACCTTAAAGAGAAATGTACTATTACTTTTGTTAAGTTGACACAAATCCAATACTTTTTTGTAGGAAACACTGGACATTCAAGTGCTTAAACGCTGTCCCATAATTGTTTAGCAATTCAAAATAAATTATGTAATGGGGTTAAAAGCAATGGCAGATATGTCTGATCATTAGGCATACAAACAAGTCAGATCTTTGCAGAACAACTATTCAGTTTGTAATGCCTTTACAAAAGCTGCATGTTGGAGCAGCAGGATAAAGTACATTATTCCATAAGTTGATTTTTCTTTCCTATTCATCATGCTTTATCTCCTACATAAGCAATCCCACCCTGTAGCACATGAGCAATTCTCTATGCATTACAGAAAGTTTACATCTGTTTAAGTTTACACCTTTTTTCCCATCTACACTGTTAGAGTGCAGCTGTGAAGTTGAGCTCTCTCAATTTCTTCACACAGTCACTCACTGTGCGCAGGACATGTAAACACATTGTACGTAGTGAGCAAACCATGAAAAAAAACTAAATGGATTCCAGCATCTTAACCACCCTACCACAGCAAGCACCGCAAGTACCTGTTTCTGTTTACTGCTTAAAGAGTTACATTGCAAACAATCAGATGCGGCTCCTGAGCTGATCTGTATCTTTGGAGGAGTTAACAGCAACAACAGTCCCTGCAGTAAATTGGATTGACAGCATGATTGATCTGCCCACAGGCAACCAAGTGTGAGAGGTGGTAGGAGTTTCCTGGTGGCCTTTCTGCATTTGGTGTGTTTCTACCCTGAGTGGGATAAAAGAGGGTGGGGGTAGGTTGGAGTGGGGGAAGGGACAGGAAGAAGAGAGAAGGTCGAAGAGGGCAGGGGGAGAAAGAGAAGGAGAGAGCAGGAAGACAAGCTGAACCAAAAGGAAACTTCAGTAGAGTTCCCCACTGTAAACTGGCCTATACAAAATAAGACAAGTTAGATTGAAATAGGCTAGTAGGCTAATTTATTGAGCCACTGCACAGTGACATTTACTTAAAAACTGATTCAGGCGAAAACAACATTCCTAATATAAGTGCTGCATGTTGATCATAATGCAACTACAAGATTGGAAACATGCATGGAGTTTGAAAGACGGTTCTCCGAAGAGAGACCACTTTGTCTCATTCAGCAACAACACTTTCATGAAGATTAAACCAAAGAAAAAAAATTAAAGACTAAAGTTGCAGGCGGGGCAGCCAAACCATGAGCTAAAACTTAAAGGGGACCTATCATGCAAAATGCACCTTTGTACGTCTTTTATACATGAATATGTGTCCCCGGTGTGTCAGGGAACTCGCCAAGTGTCAGGAAACACAACCCTCTCTCTATTCCTCCATATCCAAATCTCTAAAAATGGGGCTGCAACGGATCTGATACAGATTTGAAATAGTTCTGACGTCAGAAACGGGGTGCTCTGACTATATGGGCAACTCTCCACCTACCAGGGGAATGAGAGGTTGCGTGGCATGGTAACGGCATGGTAACAGTATGGTAACAGCATGGTAACAGCATGGTAACATGACGCTCGTGCCTCGCCCCCCTCCTTTGCAGGGGGGCGTGGTCAGCCGCAGCTCATTTGCCACAGAATCAGCCCTTGTGAAGACAGGGCTGGAATATAGCAAATAGAGCGAAATGATGCATGGCTAAAATGCATGATCTGTTTGGTATTTTGAGAGAAAAAACTTCACAGACATGTTTTATATAGGTATGGCCCTACAATATATTATTCAAATATAGCATGATAGGTCCACTTTAAAATAAAGCTCCGTAAAGCAGGGTAGAGCTGCAGATTCAGATGATAATTCTCTGTCGGCTCATAGCTGCGGGTGATCTCTTTACATGTACACATCATTGTCACATTTTATTTGATTCATTTGTTTTATAAAACCAAAATCAAACTTTTATGTTCTTCACTGCATTTGCCTGAATGTAGTTTACTCACTATTATCTACCTTGTGTGCATACATTAGTTCAATAATCTTCTCAACCCTTTTTAACTTCTCATAATTTCTTTTTATATTCTTTACATAATCATTTTAAAGGAAATGCTTTATTGCTATGAATTCACTGATACCGGACAAAACAACCTAAAGAAGTGAAAAAAATAGTTGACAGTAACAGGATTTGTTTTCCTGAATGGTTTTGTCGATCAGTCATAATCTTATTGGCAGCTCTGTCCGTTCTAACTAACCAAACTGTGTTTCTGCTATGAACACTGACCTCAATCTCATCAGAACCAGCAATAACCTCATTACTGAAAAGCTGATTGTATTGATTAGCAACGAGGCTGGTCCACCGGAAATCGTATTCAATGATGCTGTCTCACTTTGGGTCAAATCTGTGACCACTCTGTTCAAGTATGCCAAGAAAAACATTATGATACATGAATGACAGAGATTATAGCTGTTAGCCTCATAGCTCAATTATCAATCTGAGAGATGAGTTGTATTTACGGGCCGCTGCTTCTGATTGGATTCACTGGTTGTCCCAAGCCTCAGTATCAGAGCTTATGTGCAGCTATGTGCTAATTAAAGACCTCAGCTATTAAAGCTATTGATTAATAATGTTGTTAGCACAATGATTTCCCAGGAAGGTCTTGGACAAATCACCATCTGAGTGTCACAGCCCTCAGCAGAACAAGTGATGATACACACTCAGATGAATGGAAGAAAGGCTTAACATATAGATCTGTGTATGGGTGGACGGATCGTTTTTTGGGGGGTTCCAGGCAGTGGCGTAACTATCGACGGTGCAGCCGGCCCAGAACCGGCCAGGGGCCCATGCAAAAAAAAATGGCATTGACCGGTTCACGCAGTCTTCAAAGCAACCAAGCAACCAAAATTAATTTGTCATTTGTCTGTCCAATGACCTTGCTCCCTTTCATGTGATACCTTGCGTGACGAGCGAACCGTTTAATCAACCTGCACTGTACTGTAGCTAGCAGCAGCAAGTTCGGCAGCATTATAAAACATTTAATAGCTTGCATTTATAATATACAGCAAACCAAAGCACAAGAGCGGCGCTCAAAAGAGAAAGGACAAGAGAGAACAAGGAGATGACGAAATTAGACTTTTTTTTGTTGTCATACATCGTCCTCGAAATTGAGCGCTAACGTTAGCAATGTTGACGTGCAACGGGAGACGGAAGCTAACGATAGCTCATCTGCCTCACCACCATCATTGCCATCTAGCTCCACAAGTGAAGCTGTATCCGTGGCCGTGGCTGTGCAACCTTCTTCTCCAGCCAGCCAGGAGGAGAGGCTGGATTTGGCTGTGCCCAGCGGTGGTCCAACAGTTCCCCAAAGGGCCCCAACCGATAGGGGACTCTATGGCGCTAACAAGACGCCCCGTTAACAATATTTGCACCGGGGCCAATCAAAACCTGGTTACGCCACTGGTTCCAGGGCTTTGATATATGAAAAGCCTCATATAAAGAAATGCAAAATATTTAACTCTTGCAACACTGCTTGAAAATGTTCCCTAACATCTTTTTATTTTATGTATTGCATATACGGACATGATTCAAAGCATATCATTGAATGTTTTTATACATGCTGAACCTGATTCCAATACCTAACCAGGGCTTTTGTCTCGTGTATATGAAGAATCAGGTAAATTCCTAATGACATAGAGCAGGGGGTCCAAACATTTTCCACTGAGGGCCACATACAGAAAAACATACGAAGGACTGGGCCACTCACTAGAGGTGAGCTATCTTGCCTAATAATTGTAACTTATAAATTAGCAAAATCAATCAAATGTAGGTACACTCTGCTTGATAATTGAATATGCTTTAAGAATAAAAACAGCCTACATCAATGCTTTCCATAGGGTTGGCCTCGGGCCAGTAGTTTGGACACCCCTGACATGGAGGAATAAAAAGAGTTTCTAATAAATAATACTTCAGTGTCGGTAAGTATTTAAGAAAATGTAACTAATATTATGATAGTCATGGCATCAAAGTAGGTCTAACTAATGTGGAACACTATTAACGACAATATTTAAACCTTAAACCTGCAAACTATACTTAATTTTTCAAAAATCTCTATATAATTATATCACAATATGGCAAATGTATGCAAAATTGAATGATCATTTTGGATTTTCATTGATATTATTTATGTTTTAGATGAATGAAAAAATCCTAAAAGTTTAGCTGTGAAAATTATTTAATAATTGATTTAAATTTGGAGCTTAAGGTATTTAGTTGAGGAATGCTGGCCATGAGTCTGTGGACAATAGAGTGGCGAAGCTCCTTCCATTCCGGGGGAGCTCCATGGGACCTTATTTCGAAGAAATCATGTATTGAAGTCAATGGAGAGAGAAAGATTATCTTTCGATCCCGTTTCAATTGTGTCACGAATTACTCATATGATGTTTGTCAATTTAAAAGATAATTTTGTCAAAAAAATTAATATGTGTTGTAAAAATGTGAAGTAACACATTTGTTTGTGTGAAATGCTCAATGAACTACATCTCTGGTTCTCGCAGACTCTCACAACAACACACGTCACCAAGATGGCCGGCACTACTGTCTTGTCAAAAAAGTGATTGACTACCCTCACTATCACCCAACAGTCTCATGGCATTTCGTGTTCACCAACACGATTTTTAATCTATTGATTCGTTTTCACCAACACGATTTTCCCCTTTTTTTCGTGTTGCACAGCACGATTTTAAAAGCAATGTATTTCTATTGGTAGTCTCACGGCATTACGTGTTATAGGAAGACCGGAAGCTGTGTGGTTCATAAAAACATGTTCTTACTCAATAGCAAGCCACAATTATTGCTTTTATTTTAAATCGTATAATTTAGGACTTTTGCTGCCGTCTGTGAGGAAAATAACTGGGGCTCAGAGCCTCAGAATACTGAAATCTGTATTTTTTAAATCTTGTTTTCCTTCTAATTTGTTATTCTTTTCAAAATAACACACTGTTATTTACTCACCAATAACACACAATTATCCTTGTTTTTATTTATTTGTTTAATTCCATAATCTCTGGCTTTTTTTGGCGTCCGTCAGGAACTGAATTTCAAAATAAAAATAAACGGAAACAGACGTAGTCATTTCGAGCGATTACCCAACATCCTCAGCTATGGTTTAAGTTCGCCGATTGGATGTTTTAGCCGCAATGCATGTTGGGATTTGGAGTTTATATGATATGAAATCGGAAAAACACTTTAAAAGAATAAAATAATACTTAATTCCGAGTGTTCTTGCTTTTCTCTTTGAAAGTCATCACATAACCGCATTGTAATACACGGTTCGGCTGCATTACATATTACAGACCTGCCGTAGTTCTCTATTTATAGAGCCCTGATGAGAAGACCTTTGGAAAAACTGGAAGAAATGCCGCCGAAAATGAATACTTGACGTGGATCATAAATATATCAACAATTAAACAACATCTTCAATTTCTCTTCACACAATACGTCTCCTTGCAGTATCAATAGTAATTCGGCTGACTTTTACATTTGATCTAATTCACAGATATCAGGGCTGCCAACATTTGAGTTCAGCTTGGAGTGAGATTTCTTTTTTGGTGAACCGAAAAAAGAAACGTTCATGTGTACAGTGTTACAAACTAGGGTTTCCCATTAATGTACCGGGCGCTACAGTGGAATACTTACATACACAGTGTACCCACGACTCTTACAATGAAGGCTCGATAAGCAGCTCACAGCATATAAAATAACATATAGGTGTAAGCAGAGGTAAAGTGCTATTTTATAAGTGTGGGCGGGGTCCTCACCTCCTCTAGGGGGGTCCGGGGGCATACCCCCCGGGAAGATTTTCTTTTTAAATATTGAAGTTAAATGCATCTACCTGGTGCACTTTGAGAGCAAAATGAATTTGTGGAAAACAGATTTTCTTTTTCTTTATGGATATTTTACAAATCACTCACCTTTTAAACTGTATTCTTGTTTTACGTTTGAGACCCACGGAGATAACTAAAGTTAACTATCTAAACAGAGAGTCCCTTACCTCACTGAGCTGTAGTTGTCTCTCAGTCTGACAGAGCTCTCCCTTTCCTTGTTTTAGAAACAGCTTTTAATATCCGTTAAGCTAACCAGATGCTAACAACAACAATGCAAATAGTGAGTTTGGTAAAAATATACTGTATAATAGTAAAGTTATTGAAGATGATGCCATATTTATTGAAGATTTTACATTATAAATATTCCCCAAAATTATTCAAAAGCATATTCTTCCAAACTCCTTGCTGTAGTATGACACACAGGAGACTATTGATGTGTGTAGTGAGTCTGGTAGTAATAAGCTGTATAATAGTGATTGAATATGATTGTATTCTCTTTTTTCGGAGTTGCACTTTGCAGACGGTCCCTGAGCACTCGTTTCTTCTCCGACTGCAGATAAGAGGCCAATGTAATGTGTCCAGCTCCGAGGAGGGCGCGTATTGGCTTTTTTTTTATCAAAATGTGATTGTAGTTCGTTGTCAACCTTACCACGGTACTTAGGAGACGTCATTTGTGTCTGAATAACGTTTTGTTCATGAGCTATTGATCAGTGAAATCTCCCAATATCGTCGTTCCAACTTTACTGAACTAAGCCAGAAGACCGTCTCATTTCGTAGACCGCTCGGTTTGCTGTTCCTTGACTTTATTTTTATATTTATATACATTTATTTTGGACAAAAACTTAGCGTGAGGAAAGGCAAGTGTGGCGTGAGTACGTGAGATATGGGTTAATTGCGTGACTCTCACGCTCAATGCGTGAGTGTTGGCAGCCCTGGTTATATTTACACCATAACGGTGCACAGCTGATATAAAAGGACTTGTAGTTTTTAAAGATATTACTGATTTTCTTTGAATATAAGAATGTAAATACTGAGTCTGAAATAGTATAGTAATATGCTGTAAAATTATGTGAAAACATGTATAAAACTACACATCTTCAGATGTTGTACATACATAAGTGTCCTACACTAATAATACAAAGTTATTATGGCTGTGTGTACCTTGTGTGCACGTTATTGAATTATTGTTTTTATGTGTTATATTTGATTAAAAAAATATTAAGAGTACATACTTTCATAGGGGGAAAGTAGAAGATCTGTGATAGAAATATAGAATATGAAAAATCAAGAAGATACTGTAAGTGATCTCTTCAATACAACAGTTTAGTGCAGGATGTACAAATATATTAATATGAGGAGGTGCAAAACAGAAAAACGAATGAACCTTTATTTAAAAATTATTAAACATATCTACAGATAAATATTAAGCCTGACAAAGTACTTAACATCTAATATATTGCTTTCCTGCAATGTTAAATATGTTGAAGCACTTATTTTAACTGATATTATACACATTAATTATACTCTTATGTATGTAGATAGTATAAGAAATGTGCAGAATATGACAGTTTAATGGTGGAGGTATACACACATATTGATAGATGTCTTTTAATGCGCTGTTGAGGAACCTGTGACCCAAGATTTTCTTTCATTGCATACAACGTAGTTGTGTATATGATATGTCAATAACCTTTGAAAACCTTGAAAGGGATGTGCAAAATAGCCATTATACAGTCTTTAATTAACAAATTAGTAGAGAATAACGAGTAATGAATATACTTTATTACTCGTTTCCATTCATGTCAATTGCAGATAAATGTTTAGTCTTCTCAAGCACCAACTATCAAATATCTCTCCTGATTGTTGGTGCTTGACAATCACCTTCCCTGAATTTTACTCAGGTGTAACTAAAGTCTGATTTAAGGGTTGTTTATATTTCACATCATTAATCAGAATCTGCAAAGTAACTCAAATAAGTGGAGTGGAGTAAAAATACCAGATTAACCTCTGTATTGTAGTGGAGTAGAATTACAAAGTAACAATGAGCTGTCATGTGGGTATATATTGCGATTTTCTCCCATTTATTAATTATATGTTTTACATTTGATAACACCAATGTCATGGCAACTTCTAATTGTGGGAAAAACGAAAACGTTCAGTAGAGAGGTCCCATAGAACATTTTGCGAAACACAATAGCCAGCATGTGTAGTTCTGGGGGGGCGTTCGATTCCAGTTTTGGATAGTCTGGCGTGGTTTCGTTCCATTTCAAACAGCTGTTTGACGCTAGGCTAACCTTGGCGCACTGCCACTCCAACATCCAATCCTAGAGCTTGAAGATTAATGACGGGGACTGTAGTCCTAAACGATAGCTGGGAATTATGGGTAGTGTAGTGTCTTCGGCCATCCTAAACTCCTAGAGGCCTACGTCTGTTTCCAGTTATTTTTATTTTGAAATTCAGTTCCTGACGGACGTAAACAAATCACGAGATTATGGAAATAAACCAATAAATAAAAACAAGGATAATTGTGTGTTATTGTTGAGTAAATAACAGTGTGTTATTTTGAAAAGAATAACAAATTACAAGGAAAACAAGATTTACAAAAATACAGATTTCAGTATCCTGAAGCTCTCAGCCCCATTTATTTTCCTCACAGACGGCAGCAAAAGTCAGAAATTATACGATTTAAAATAAAAGCAATAATTGTGGCTTGATATTGAGTAAGAACATGTTTTTATGAACCACACAGCTTCCGGTCTTCCTATAACACGTAATGACGTGAGACTACCCATAGAAATACATTGCTTTTAAAATCGTGCTGCGCAACACGAAAAAAAGGGGGAAATCGTGTTGGTGAAAACAAATCAATAGATAAAAAATCGTGTTGGTGAACACGAAATGCCATGAGACTGGGTTGTATCACCACAATGAAACACGTCCAGAAGAATGTAATGCAAAGCTGCCTGCCTGCCTGCCTGCCTTCCTTTGATTCTGTCTGAACTGCCTGATCTTTTTAATGTTTAATCTCAACCATTTGTGCAGATAACATGAAGTAGAAAAGATCGGCGATCCCCGATGCTAGCGTTAGCATTTCTCCCCCGGGCAATGGTGTATTAATGATTACCCCGGTGTGATAGTACTCTTCAAAGGGTTCACGAAATATGACTCCTACTTTTATTGTTTAACATTTTGGGTTACTTGATGTTACTTCATGTTAAGGCTAATAAAAATGATAAGGCTAAGACTGTAATGCTAAGTAACGTGCTTGCTACTAGCTAGGTAGCTAACTTGACCCACCCAGCCAGCCACTCCTGGTCCTTTCATCAGACGGGAAGCGAAAGAACGAGCAAGACCCATTGCTGGTATGATTACAGCCAGGTAGCCTACTAAGCACACAGGCATCTTGTTAAATTTATCTTATCTTAGCTATCTCTCATATTTAGCGGAGGAAAACAATTCTGACATCAGTTATGATATAACTTACGCGACTCTGGGATTTGTAGTCTTTCTAGTTGCGTATTTTTCATAGTCTTATATTTCAACAGTTTTAAGACAAACTGTGACCTTTTTGACATGGAAATTATTTTTTAAGATTGACAAACATCATATGTGTAATTCGTGGCACAATTCAAACAGGATCGAAAGATATGTTTTCTCTCTCCATTGACTTCAATACATTATTTTTCCGAAATAAGGTCCCATGGACCGGAAGTAGATGGGTGTGACTTCGCCACCATATTTGTTGGATAATTGATGACATTTTGAGACGGCAATTAATTGCTACAGTATTCACATGTAAACACATTGAATGTCTTTAATAAAACGTTATTAATACAGGCGAGTCATGTGGGTTTAATTGGGCTTGATATTACTTTGATCTGTCACACACACACACACACACACACACACACACACACACACACACACACACACACACACACACACACACACACACACACCACACACACACACTCACACTTGTTTCTCCACATGGTGTAAAGCACAGCAGTTAGCAGCCACACAAGGTCAAATGGACGCACTTCATCGTGTTAACTGTAGACTCTTGTTTGTGTGTGTGTTTTTGCAGATGTCTGCAGTGGTCAAGCAGATGTGGGCAGTCCAGCAGCTTTTCAGACAGTCAGTCCCTGTTTGGGCTGCGGTCTACTGCAGCTGGACATCTGCTGGAAGTGTTACACAAACAACAACTAGATTTACTGTAGACCAAGGTGAAATAAACAAAACAAAAAAGATTTTGATGGTTTTGACTGCGCTTGCTCAGTTCATGCTTAGGCAGAAGCGTGACCGCCATGCAAAGTATGTGAGCTACCGTGTGAAACCCAATCCTGAACAACTATTTAGATCTGGAGTCAGGGTGGAAAAACACAAGCCTTTCTGTTTGGCCTGACGAGGTTTTCAATTTGAGCACGGCTTACAGGACATGTTGGCTGACCATGTCGGTCTAACCAGCATTAAGTGTTTTTGAGGAGTGAGAAAAAATGTCATGCACCATGTGTGTTCATACTTTAATCCATTTATGAGAGATTATGAGTGATGTTAATGTCGATTATCTGAATATTTTTTTACTTTTTCGTAGTTTAATTCGAAAAACTTAGAGAGATGTTGGGCCTAGTGCCCTTTATGGGACTATAAAACCACTGCTCCTCATACAGTTACAGTTTTTTATTTTAATATGCATACTGCTGCATTCTGTTCCACCAAATACAGAGGTTCGTGGATGGACATTTTAAGTGCATACTTCGACCTCTTCTAATATAAGTCTGGTTCTGTGAGTATAAAAGTAGTTATAATAGATATTTTATATTAGCAGTAAATCTACAGAGAATGTTCATCCCACTCTGAAACTTCTCTCTGATTGATGGATCTCTTCACCGACTTTCAGCTAATGGTTTTAGCCCCAAGCCCACAACTTGTCTGTTTTGGTTCACTCCCAACGCTCTCTAGTCTTTTTTTCAGCTGCAGCAAGCAACTATTCATTAAGCTCTAATAAAGTCATTGTATGCTTCATGTCCTGCACCTAACGCAGATAGACAAAGTTAGACACTAACCATTTCATTGGCTAGTTTCATTTAGCGGATATAGAACAACGTTTTCCCATCAGCTCCCAAAACAGAGCTAAAATAGAGTGAATTACTCGGGTTTGAATTCATCTCTTGTCACAAACACAACTGCAGATGAATGCTAATGTTGGTCCATATCTGCTGGTTTTTCTACTCGCAAAAACTCAAAATAAATATTAATAGTACTTTTGAGGTGAGCTAGCGCCCATAGAGCTGGTAGTCATGACAACAATAGTTGAGGAAAGCAGAAATAGACCAAACAAGTGAGGCTAACATAGTTGAAAAAGTCCTCTGATTGGCTGAGGAGGATTCCGTTATGTCAGTGTTCAGAATCAGGCTCAGATGGCAGGATGAGTAACGGTAGTGGAATAAGGCCAGACGTAAAAGGTTTAACATGCAAAAGAGTCAAGTTCTGCTCTATAACGATATGTTTCTTCATTAGGCATGCCTCCTGCCTGGTTTACTTGTCTGTGTGTGTATGTCTGAGTTATGGGTTGGTATATATATATATATATATAGCATTATAGAAGTATGTGTGGGACACTCGTCTGAGTGGGGGGAGGGGATATCGACCTTAAGAAGTCAGCAGAGAGAGAGAGGAATGCAGGCAGCTGGTTTGTGTCTGTCAGTGCAACACAGAGAGCCTACAGTACTGGACTACTCATACACACACACACTGTGATGAAAGAACGATTTATTTGGACCAACAGAGTGTGTGTTCGGTCCAGTGGCAGGCAGCAGGAAGCTCACTGGCTGACATCTCAACTACTTGGACAAAAACTCCATATGAGAGTGTGTGGCCAGAACATCTAAGCAGTAAATTACACACAAAAATGTTGGTTGCAATAATAAAGTACAATCATATCAAATGCAGTCAAAGTATGCACGTTCTGTAGGTGTAGGTCAGAGTTGTATTTATGCTCCTGGCACACATCAATGGGCAGCTCAGCACTCGGATCACCTTACTATAGCTGCAGACGAATGGCTGGGAACTCACACTTAAAGTGCAGTAAAAATGCATAAAACTTACAGTGCAGTCAAAAAGTAAAAAACGAAGACAGTGTTTTCAAATGTTTTGGCTTTGTACTCAAGAACATCACATTGTAATTGAAAAATGTACTATAAAGTTTAATTTTCACCTTCAAAGTAAATTTTATTATCTGTTCACAGTTTTTAACTAGAATTTATTGTAACTTATCAGCCAAGATGTACAGCATTATGTGCGATATGCACTGGGCAATAAATGCAACAGTTCAGAGGGAATTATTTCAAAAATGAAATGGCTGAGAGTCTTTTTCCATGCTAGCACCACTGAAAGGCTTGCCTGTGTGCTAAATGCTAATGTCAGACTGCTAACATACTCACAAAGACAATGCTAACATGCTGATGCTAAACAGACAGAGCCATGATTCCCCTAGAATGGATTAACATCAACATGATACAATGTATAATAATACAGGAAAGCAATAGGTATAGGAATGTAATAGTAACATTACAGATGACAGATCTGTTCATGCCAACAATAAACCTGTTAAATTAACTTTAATCCATATGATTGTTGACATGATGACACATGGTGAATGAGTAGCAGCGGCATGAAAGCACTCAATTATCAGAATAGTCCTGAGTGAGCTGTAGGTCTTCATGTTATAGAGCCTTTAGAACTGAGGGCCTTCCAGCATGCAGGTCCATGCTCTGATACTGACACTGTCTGCCAGATGGCAGCAGGGTAAACAGTTTGTGCACTGGGGTGGCAAGAGACCAAGATTATCATACGGCCGTCCACACAGACATCGTGTGTGGTAAGTGTCCTGAATGGCAGGAAGCTCACCACTAGTGGTCTGCGCCACTGTTCTTACTGATCTCTGGAGAGCCTTGTGGTTGTGAAAACTGCTGACCCTCTCGCCAGCGATGTGGTCTTTTCCAGCAGCTTCCTGTGGTCCACTATCTTTTTTTTAAGTATTGCTGATGTTTTGAAATGAAGAAAAAATCATGCTTTACACATCTGCTTGTCCACGAGGGTCGCTACATGCACGAGTGTCCGCATGGACGTCAATATGCAGCCTGCGAAAAGTGAGCCTCTGGAAATCATGCTGGTATTCTAACTTTGTAATGTTATCGATGAGGCCTCTGATGGTTGTGGAGTCCATACATTTGCTTTATAAGCATTAGCAATGTTTTTTGATGTATTTGTGCGTAAACAGGTCACACAGTAGAGGGCTGAGGATACAGCCCTGGCGGACAATAGTGCTTAGGGAGGGGTTGGGTTGACAATTCTCCCCACCCAGGGCATTTCCCTCAGGAGATCCAGGACCAAGCTGCAGAGTGAGGTGTCAAGTCCCAACGCCATGTGACTATAACTTCAGGCAGTGGGTCGCACGTACTCCACTAGATTAAAACGGACTTTAAATGTATTTTGTTTGGGACAATCTGTGTACATTTATTTTGGTAGAGTACTTAATGCACTTTCTGATAAAAATCAACGACAGAGTAACTGTTACATACCAATGTTGCCTTCAGAGGAGTCCATCTGTAGTTTGAAACAGTCATGGGGAGTGACAACTGTGTGGTCACTCAACACTGGACAGTTACTGAGAACAGGTTTGTCCTGTTTCAGTCTTTTCTTGTCTGTTGGAGCCGGAGAATGGAGATATGATCTGCTTTCCCAAAGGCAGGGCGGGGGGAAGTTTATACAGCAGCGCTCCAATGTGCATTAACTTCTGGTAGGTATGTTAACATGCTTGTAATATTTTAAGATTAAACGTTTTCATGTTGGCGCAGTAGAAACTGGACGCTGCCTCTGCATGGGCATTCTCCAAAGCAATGATAATATCATTCAGTTCATCCATGGCATCAGCTTTTTCCGCTTGTTGTGGAATGTAAACTATAGTTAGAGTAATTGAGCTGACCTCTCATGGGAGGGAGAAGAGTCTTACATCTCAAGTTATGAACTACATAAGTGAACCTTGTGTAAGCTTGTTTGGTGGGCATATACGTAGCTTCATTAAAGCCCCCTCTTACAGAGTTGTGTCACAGTGGAAAACACATAATCAGGTTCTTAATTAGTTTGAAGAGTTCATTGTTATCTAGGGAATAAGCATTAGCTAGAAGGATACTTGGAAGTGGGGTTTAAATTACCTATTCTTTGTTTTGTAAATAACTAACACA
>NC_136904.1:74404776-74461667 GCF_949606895.1 Notothenia rossii
ATGATACAAAAAATTGAATTTGGGAAGTCCATCAAATACCTTTAGTGGACAATATTAGTAAGTAAATACGCTGTGCTGCAATTACAGTTATTGCTTACATTGATAATTAAACATATTTAATGCACGGTTAAGCATAGACTTTCACATATTTGAGAATGGATTGAGGAATAAAACCTTGAGCGCTGCGCTACACATTATTATTATTATTATTATTATTATTATTATTATTATTATTATTATTATTATATTCTTGTTTAAACAGTACATGTATGGGCTATAGCAGGAAAAAACGGCCAACAATAACGTGCATTAACTTTGAAACTAGGCATATGGGGGGAGGAAACTGCTATTTTATTAGCAGATGCGGTCCGTATTTGCCTAAGCAAAGAAGGTTAGAATTCTGTATCTGAAAAGGTCATGCTGGCAGCCAGACCCCAGCACTGGAAATAACAGTGGCCCCTCCTCATTTCTCTAACCCCTCTTTGACACACTGCAGCAGCCACAGGTGTGGCACGGCTCCGATGTTTGTCCCTGCCCGGCTGCCGTCAGAGAGGTGGATCCCAACACACAACTGTCAGATACAACTTCTGCTTTCACTGCGCTGCACTGATTTGAATATGAAGTAAATGTCATAGCTGGGTGTTTCTGCCGTGACAGCTTCACACAGCTACCCGGCTTAACAGAGCTGCAGTTTCACAAAGTCTCAGCGACGACGACTTCAAACCGAGAGTTGGTAAGTTTAGTTAGCTTCTTTAGCAGCGGTAGCATTAAGCTAACCAACTTTAGTCTTTTAGCCTAACTCTAACTTATAAAACACAACATTGCTGTTTTATCTAAGGGGAGAGTTAATATCGCTATATGCTAAACTGTTGACACATGCAAAGCTGGCAAGATAGCAACAATGGTCTCTATTTTCACTCGGTGACAGAACATGTCTGCTGTTTTTAAGCTAATCTCTGTGTAATTTACTAACAGGCTTAGACTGCCTAGACCTACCACAGACTGGACAACAATGACCCAGCTCTCACATAGTTTCACTGAGTATTGAGCTGTGGGGACTTGTCAACAGAATCCAGTAAAGATAAAAGAAACCACTCCTCGTCCTCCCCGTGACTGACATAGCAATCACAAACCTCCCTTCCTGAAATTAAGTTCTTAGTTTGTCTATATAATCGTAATTTAAGGTTTCTCAAACTGCTGAGGACTGTGAGTGTATTCATATTAAGGTCTCTAAATGTTCATGGTGAAGGCACATTTCAGTTTTTATTCTTGTCAATCAATATATCTTTTTTTTTTTAACAACAGGTGTACTACAAATAACAAGAGCTTGAAGCCAGACAGGAAAACGTTAATAAACTTCAGAAAAATGCAAAAAAGATGCCTTCACTGTCCTCTGGAATGGATAGTCTGAAGTAATGGAAAACAGAGAGGAGAGGTAAACACACACACACACACACACACACACACACACACACACACACACACACACACACACACACACACACACACACACACACACACACACACACACACACACACACACACACACACACACACACACACACACACACACACACACACACACACACACACACACACACACACACACACACACACACACACACACACACCCTGTCCTGATTATATATCCTTAACAACCTCAACTGGAAAAATGTTAAATATCAAAACAAGATGCCAAATCTTGTTTCCCTTATGTGTGACTAGACCTGTGATTGGACAACTGATCTCTGCATGTCATGGCCTGCTGATGCTGAATTAACAAGTTTAGGTTTAGGGATGAATGCTTTGGAATGTAATCCAACTTTGAGAGAACTCATGTTAATGTCGCTGAATCACATTACATAAAACAATTAGAAATCACAGGTGGTTTCATAACTTGGATGGTGGTTCAAATTTGGTACTTGTGTTCACATGTGTTTAGGCTGAATCATGATCGGGTTATCTCTATTTGAGGCGGCTTTCAGCCTTATTTTTTATGATGCATTTGTATGTACGTAATATTGCAGCCCTGCAGACGAACAGGCCCCTACTCCTCCAGAGCGAGGCCTGCTCCACACATGGCAGTCAGCAGGCCCCCCGGCGCAGCTCTGTCCGGGGAGAGTGCTGCTGGCCAGGCCCGTCCTGCAGGTGGCCCTTGGAGAACACCATGGACTCCTGCTCACACAGGGTGGGTGTGTCAATATAACACAAGATTAACACTGCTAATGAGGAGAAATACATTTGTATTGAAAAGTGAGAGTTTTTTTTATATACATTATATCTGTAGGCGGGGATTGCTTTAAAGTTTCTGCTGGTTATTATTATATTGAAGACCTTTAAAGTCAATACATCTATTTCTACCAGTGTTTCCGCCAGACCAGGGCTGAGAGGGCGTCCACCCTGAGAGCGGGGGGCGGGGGTGCTTAAATTTTGACTTGAGCCGTCCCTTATAGATACTGTCTTTTTACGTTAGTGAGCCGGATCATTTGGCTCGGCTCTCTTAAAGCGCCGGCTCTTCCGGCTCCCAAACGGCTCTTCGTGTTGCCACAGTTTACCAAGGAGCCTCAGTTTCGCCGCTGCGAGGCTGTGGTGCTAGCAGCTCACGCGCGTGCTCCACTAAAACCCCCCCGCTCATCGCGTCCAAATCGTGCACGTTCCGTGTTGTCCTGTAGCAGACTCCTTTGCCCCTCCAACAGAGGGATGTCCTTGTCCTTTTTCCTTTTCGTTATCTCAAGCGATAAAAACTCTCGAGCTTCTCTCGAATTATTAATATGTTTGGAAGCCCTCGGCTCGCGTTCAGGGCGTCCCGAGCTGAATAAGGCCGTCAAATGACGGCAAGACGGCCCCCTGGCGGAAACGCTGATTTCTACTGTTGCTGTCTTCCAGGTGGACAGGTGTACTCTTTTGGAGAGTTGTCATGGAGGGATCTGAGCGTCCCGGTGTCTGCTCCCCTGCTGGAGGCCTCTCTGATGGGGAGGGTGGTGGTCCGCGTGGCTGCCGGTGGTTTTCACTGTGGAGCACTGAGCGAGCAGGGCAACGTCTACATGTGGGGGGAGAACACTGCAGGACAGTGTGGGCTGACTGAGAGGGACACAGTCACAAACATCACAGGTTGGTCGACGTTCTTCCTTTCTTCTTTTCTTCCCACCAGGTTTTCTGTCCATCATACCTCTGCTTGGAAAGTGCTCTATACATTTTTTGTTTTCATCCATTACAACATTTTTGGGAAAACTTTTGTGGAACATTCTGTGTAAGTTTCAGAGCCCTGCCCGGTCACAGTGGTGGACAGCGAGGCCGTTCCTCCAGCAGGGGTTCGGGTTGTGGATCTGGCTCTTGGACGGGAGCACAGCCTGGCTCTGTCGGCCCAGAACGAGCTGTGGGCCTGGGGCAGCGGCTGCCAGCTTGGACTGGTCACCAGTACCTTTCCTGTGTGGAGACCTAAGAAGGTAATTTGTATAAAGCTCAATGAATTTCAGCATTCAAAATTCCACCACTGGTAGATCAATAGTGCTTTTGAATGTTTGTGCAGGTGAGCAACTGACAAAACTGTGTTCATGTTATTAATCCCTTTAAACACTGGAACAGGTGGAGCATCTGGCAGGCAGACATGTTATTCAGGTAGTTTCTCTTCCTGAAATGTTCATTGCCAGATTTAACTTACAATAAAATACTCTATTCTGTGTCCGGGAATATCCTCTCTATTTATTTTTCAACAGGTGGCTTGTGGTGCCTACCACAGCCTGGCCGTGGTTCGCAGTTTACCTCCACAGAAGACCCAGAATCCTTCTGAGAAGAGGGAGCGGGGTCAGTCACCTCATTATTCAGTGACTGAAAGGGAAGAGCAGCTTGCAGTGGATGCCGGTCACTACTGTCCGCTGGGGGTGGAGCTGAGTGAGTTCATGACAGGCGAGGTAACTATACACCATGAAGAAGAAACAGAAGAAAAATATGTGTTTCTGGACAGCCTTCAGTTTTTTGCTAATTTATAAAGTTTAGATTTTTCAGCCTGCGTTGATGCCCCTCTATGGTTTGCATCCCCAGAGCTCTCCCAGAAGAAGAGGCCCCAGACGAAGGCTGCATCCTGGGGGAAGGTCAGCTGGCAGCATTCCTGGCTCTGCAACCGGTTCATGTCCATATTCTGAAGATGGCAAATCTTACACTAAACAGTACGGTATTGTTTGTTGTTTTATCCCTCATATAGTCGTTTTGTTTTTCAAATGTTCTCTTTGTAACCTCTTTCCTCCATTGCAAAACGTCAGGACTAATCTTGCATTTGGGCACCCTCTCAGTGAGACTGACAGCAGCCCAAAGTCTCACCGGCCCTTAGGCTGGAGAGCCAATAAGAACTCTGCGTCCTCTGATGGAACGGAGATTAATAACCTCCTCCAGAAACTCTCCAGTCAGCCCTTGGAGATTCATCAGAGCACCGGCCCAGGAGACACTGACTCACTGAGCAGTTACACTTCAGGTTGGGAATTCAGTTTTCTTTCTTTTGTCTTCATGTAGAAGTTTGTTTATTTGTTCTTTTGTGTTTACTTCTTTCAAATTTGTATCCCTGTGTTCTTTTTGCGTTTTCCCATTCATTTGTTTATTCTTTTTCACTAGTTTTTGTGTATGTAGCTTGTTTATTGGTTATTCATTGCTTTGCTAGATCCGTTGTGTGTAAAAATATTTGTATTCATTCCCTCTTGCCATGGTTCTTAACAGATGACAGCTGTGTTTCCTCGACTCCTTCCACGGATCTGTTGACTTCCAGTTACAAAGAAGACTCACCAATTAAGGGTCAATCCAACAAGTAAAGCCAATTTCACTAAAGTTGAGAGTGATGCACTTTTTTTAGGCAGTGAATTACATTTTTCAATAATATTGTGTTGAGAGATTGACACTCAAATAGCATAAAGAACATTTTAATTGCAACTTTTGTAGATCTTAAACCAATTTAATACTTGTTTAATTACTGTAAAAATAAGGCAAATCTGACTAGAAGATTTTCATTTTAATACAGAGGTTTACTAATGCAGATAAACAGTGAAAACCTAGTCATTGTGAAGTATTCACATATCAGGATGTTTCTCAGCGTAAACACATGTATGATGCCAGATCTCTGATCTTCTTTCCTACTGTAACAGTGGAGTGGCTGTGGCGTACTCCTCCTCCCCAGTGTGTTTGGAAGAAGTTCGGCTCTGTCTGGAGGCGGAGAAACAGGCACTACAGGGGCAGAAGAGCACCAGTCTCACAAATATAAACCAGAAGGGGAACGCAGCAGCCAACAGGAGACGCTCCCTACCTGGAACACCCACCCGTGGTAGGAATGGCAGGGTGTTGACCACATTTAGGAAACATTTACTTTGTTGCAACGAGTTAGATAGGAAGATTTATACCTGAACCATGAGCATGAAACAAGGAGGCTATTAGCTTAGCTTAGCTTAGCTTAGCATAAAGACTGAAGAAGATGTCGACCAAGAAACGTGAAGCCATGAGCTAATTAACATGTTTTTGTTCTGGTAGCATACATTTTGAACTTTGATTTTGAGACTTTGCTTTTTTCAATCTTTCAAATTTGAAACTTATTTTTTTATTCCCCCAAGGGGCAATAAGTCTTATGCAGAAACACAGTAAACGCACATACAAAAACAAACAAACCAAGGAGCTAAAATGTGGGATAAAATCTGTAAATAAATATGTGTGAAGCAGAAACCTACAGCATTTAAAAGTGGGATGCAGTGGGCTTGGTAGATTTTAAGTGGCAATTAGTTTCACAAATAGTTCAATCATAGAGTGGGAGGCTGTGGCTCAGTGGTTAGTGTGCTGGACTTCGAATCAGGGGGTAGCAAGTTCGAGTCCCACTGCAGTCAGCATGTCGTTGTGTCCCTGGGCAAGACACTTCACCCCAAATTGCTCCTGTGGGGATTGCCCACAGTATTGATTATGTAAGTCGCTTTGGATGACAGCGTCTAACAAAGACATGTAATTGTAATAAAAAATGCTATGAAGGCAACACTTGCATGAAAACGACTGGAAAAGGCCCTTTTCATTCAAAATCCTGTATTCCCAATGCACTCTGACCTTTAGCTAATTGATACGTTCCTTGTTTAATATTAGTACTAACTCTGCTAGCTCCAGCTTGATTTTAAATGAACAGATACAACTTGACATGTGGTTTCCATCTTCTAAAAAGGTGCCACCACAGACCCTGAAAACATTCTTCTCATAGAAGTTGCAGCCTGGCCAACAAGGAAGAGAAATTCAAATGTTATTGCCTTGTTTGCCTTTCACCTTGCCTCCCTGGATAATAATAAGTCTCCTGAATAAGTCGTGCACACAGCATACACTTGCTCACTTGTTACAATTAACAATGATATCTTGAGTTAATATTATTTGTCTTCTTTTGAGATAACATAATGATTAACTTTTTCTTAAGAGAAAATCTAAATGACTGCACATTACAAATCAGAAAACCTCTTGGTAGCCATAAAAGGTATACTCACAATGTCAATTATTATGCAAAATAGGGAAAGTTGAGAATGAATCACACTTTCTTACTTAATTTTAGTGAGTTGTGAATATCTATAGTAAAAGAAACGTCTGTTAAAAATCCAGAAATGTTTTGATAGTTGAACCTATAGGGACATTTTGAATCTTCCTGTTTTCCAGTTTGACCAGACTTAACAAAGAGTCAAAGTGATATCCCTTATCAGCAACCATCCAGTATATAGACCCTTTTCAGTTTAAGTAATCACTAACATCTTTATGTATTAATTACATATTGAATAGCAGTAAATAATGTATATCCTGTGTTAACCACTGTGGCTGATCAAGTGTGTGCAAGAGGAGCTCACAAAGTCATTATGGCACGTGCATACCAAACCAGTTCAGTGCTGTTTGTGTGTGTTTGCCCACGTTGTACCATTCATCAAGGGTGGTAAAGAAACTGTATATTAAATGTGGGGCAGTTTATTTGTAGAGGAAAGGCAACATAGACATGCTACAGACTCATGTTACACTTGTTATATGGGAACCTTTGTGTGGAAAGGTGACTCTGGACATATTTCCTTTACCCTTTAGCAGTATAAACCATGTTGTGTTGTGTATGTTGCTACATACTAAAGACGAAGTGCATTTTGCTGCATTGACAGATGCTCAAATGTATGTTTTCCTCCAGGGTCTCCACAGCGACGGAGGCCTTGTGCCTGCAGGCCGTCCTCTGCCGGTCGGACCCCGACCGCAGCCCCGGAGGAGGCTGGAGCCGGGCTGCCCTCTCTGGAGACAGAAGTGTGGAGCTGGGGCCGCGGGTCGGAGGGGCAACTGGGCCACGGAGACCAGCTGGCTAGGTGCGGACAAACACTCACATGCACTCTTAGTAATAATAGAAACATTTTTTTTTGACACACACCATCGTTATGGCAGTTTGTCCTGCGGCAGATTTGGATGTTCAATGTTTACTTGCTCCATGTGAAGCCATCATGCAGTTATAGTCTCTTTAACAGTTCCTAATAAAACACAGTAAAATTAATAAGGTTTGATTTATTTCTCTTCAAATGTCAGTACATTTTATTTTTTAATGGTAAATATACAACATTTAAAAATAGAAGAAATAATGCAGTATCTGTAGTTGTTTATGAATGTGTAGTGCGAGTGAAAAGCAAGAGATTGACTGCTGAAAATGCTTCCAATGTAGACAAGCTATTTGTGTGTGTGTGTGTGTGTGTGTGTGTGTGTGTGTGTGTGTGTGTGTGTGTGTGTGTGTGTGTGTGTGTGTGTGTGTGTGTGTGTGTGTGTGTGTGTGTGTGTGTGTGTGTGTGTGTGTGTGTGTGTGTGTGTGTGTGTGTGTGTGTGTGTGTGTGTGTGTGTGTGTGTGTGTGTGTGTGTGTGTGTGTGTGTGTGTGTGTGTGTGTGTGTGTCCAGACTACAGCCTCTGTGTATCAAGCCTTTGACAGGCGAGGAGGTGATCAAAGTTGCTGCAGGGTCCCACCATTCACTCGCCCTCACCGCCCACTGCCAGGTAAAAGAAACACACAGCAGACACACACCCGCTATTGTTTGATTGTATGAGCACTCTATTCGACACCTCTCACACGATTGGTTAATCATCACCACTGCAGGCCCTAACCTAACCTGGATGTAACTTTAGACTAAAATACAGTATAAGCATCATACAAGGCTTAAAGGTGGGGTAGGTAAGTTTCAGAAACCGGCTCGAGATACACTTTTTGTTATATTCCATGGAATGCTCTTAACATCCTGATGGCAATGAGTGCTTTGACAAAAAATCCATAAAAAAATGTCATCTGTGGAACCCGTAGTACTGTAAAAACTATAACCAATCCGTTTAGCCATGTATCTCGTGCCCTCATTGGGCGTGCCATCATTGGGCGTGCATTGCAGCAGTACTTCAATGACTCGCCAGCAACAGGCGGACACTTTCACCATGGCAGAGTTAGGTTCAACATCGTCTACTGGTCGCAAAAGAAAAAATGTAACGGAGCAAAATAAGAACAAAAAGAAAGTGGAAACTAGGAGAAGTCAAACCAGAGTCAATATCGGAGTTGCTTTGGCTGTGTAGTATTGCTAACCTAGATGTGTTTAGCTTTGCCTGATATTTAAAGTTACTGCAGCCTGCTCTCGCGGAGGAGGTGCTCTGTAAGGAAGTCTGAAGGAAGGGGCGGATTCTTTTTGGCTGTGTACTTGCACATTTTAGTGCCCTCGAGCCGGTTTCTGAAACTTACCTACCCCACCTTTAAAGAAGTAGCGACTGACCTAAATGTCAGCCAAGTTTAAAAAGTCAAACTGTTCCTCATGAACAGAGATGCACAATTGTACTAATACATTGACACCGACTCACTGACCTGTTCTTCAGGTGTACTCTTGGGGCAGCAACATGTGTGGACAGCTCGGTCACGTCAACAGTCCTGTCACTGTACCTCAACAGATAAAGGTACGGCAATCTGTCAGTATATCATATAATATATATATATATATATATATCAAAAATATAAATGAACATATCTTTAGGTGGCTGAAGATGGTATTGTAAAACATATTGAACATAGGAATACAAATGGAAATGAGCTGAACTAAGAAAGAGAGAGACAGCAAAAGAGATACTTTATTTCTCATGTGCTGCAATTCTTCTGCTTCATATGGAAACTCCCATGACATCAGCGTCTACACTCGCTGAATCCTTTCATTGACAACTAAACACATCCAAACTTCCTCAATTGTACATTGTGTAAAGCCTAGTCTTGGGGGCTGCCGGATTTTAAAAAATGTGGGTTGGGTGACTTGAAAAGATTGCAGTTGCTACTTACAGCAGATTGACTCTTTGAAAATGTGTGAGATGTCCAGAGTTTGCCAAATCATGCAGTGTGGATGCTGTCTAACAACATACAGTGGAGTAATCTGGGTTTTGTTATGGTAACAAATCTACAACAAACCAGCGAATAACCCTAACAGAAGTGTGTGTTTGGTCCCTGGCTGGCTGCTGTAGCTGTCTGATGGTCTTCGGGTTTGGGACTTGTCCGCGGGGCAGAGCCACTCCCTCCTCCTGGCTGATGGAGACTGTGTGCAGCCGGTCCTGTTGTACTGCGGCCAGCAGCAAGAGCAAACGTCAGCCCAGAGTGAGAAGTCACAGCAGGGTCAAAGGTCATGCCAGAGGTCACCAAACAGAGCTGAGAGTTACACAGTCAGACCCAGCCTGCTGCCCTTCTGCATGGAGGTTTGTATTTCCAAAACATAAATTATGTTTTTTCTTCTAATGGGCCGACAGAAAAGAAGACGATGGGTGGAGCACTTTTCAAACTGCAACACTGGAGTATATTTATTTTAACATAGTTCTCAGTTTATGATTAAAACGACAAAAAGTATGCTTCTAAATTGGTATTTGCAGAAATCCTTGATCCCACAGCAGAATCATCATTCCGTTTACTTGTATATAGACTATTCTTGCACTATTTCTATTTCATTTGTATTTACCGTAATTTTCGGACTATAAGGCGCACCTGAGTATAAGCCGCAGCAGCTAAATTGAATGATGTGTACATATATAAGCCGCACTGGACTATAAGCCGCAGGTGTTTTAATGTTTAATTACCATAAGGGTTCGTGCACAGAGGGGATTGTCGGGAAAGAGATGGCTGTTTGAGGAAGCTCCCATTTATTAACATTTCAACAAACAAGTTACATATTTGCATAACGTATTCAAGTGTTAGCATTTAGTGCAATAGTAGCTACAGAACATGTACTGTACTGTGCTGTGTAAACTGTACTGTATCACATAGCGTTTCAGACACACAAACTTTTCAACTTTCAAACTTAAACGGTGCGCTCCCAGCGCACGTACCGGCAGTGATCTACAGCAGTGGTTTTCAACCAGTGGTACGGGGACAAACTGTCTCGCTCTCGTAATGTCTGTCTGTCTTGCTCTCGTTCTGTCTCTCGTACCACTCTCGGTTCCACTTTTACTTTTGCGCGCTAACTGTCTCACTCTTTTCCAGCCTCCAGCTTTTCCTGCTGGAGCCCGCCGCTTAACGGTGGGGGGCGCGGACCGGCCATAGAGCCCATAGAGTTAAAGGTGGTGGACTGTAACCTGTGAAATCCATAGATTTAGGAGGTCCCCTAGTGGCCGTTAGCTGTAAAAATCCATAGATTAGCTGCACCGTTATATAAGCCGGAGGGTCGAAAAATGGGAAAAAAGGCGCGGCTTATAGTCCGAAAATTACGGTACTTGCACATCTCAAAACATTCTATTGCACAATTTTTGCTGTTCTATTTGTTCTATGTCCTATATATGTTGGAGGAGTGTTGGCGATAAGTTTTTCATTGAAATATCTACACTGTAGCTAATGTGCAAATGACAATAAAGCCTTGAAACTTGAGAAACCTACATACAGCACACAAAGACAACAGACATTCACAGCTGAAATCTGGTGATTGTACATTAAACAAAGGGAGGAAGTCAGGGGAAAGCTGGGAAACTATATCAAAAGCAACGAAGAGAAAGCACTTGGATGAAAGAAAACTTAAAAATCATGCTTATTTCCTCTGTGTGTGTAGATGGGTTACATCAGCAGCGTGTGCAGCGGGGGTCAGCGCTGTGCGGTGCTGGCAGACCAGAACGTCATGGGATTCATCTCGGCCATCCATGAGCTGGCCTCCATAGAGAGACACTTCTACTGCTGGCTGAGCAGCGCTAAGAAGCTCCTCCTCACTCCGCTGCGCAATAAAGGTGAGAAGGAATCTGTACTGGCTCCATCTTTGATGGTAAGAGCCAAATGCTATGCTGTATCACTCTGTATTTCCACCTCTGAACCCTTGACTACTGGGGCTTTGGAATATGAGAAATGTAATGTAATGTTCCTGTACATTAATTGAATTGTGGCAAATGGAAAAAGAACATTGTAAAATACAACAAATAATCTGTGAAATTGTAGACGCATTATTTGAGCATCTACTCAGTGTGGTAATGGTGACTACATCAACCTTATATGTGTGTATCCACAGAGAGTGTGTGTCCTTCGTTAGGTGAGCCATGCACGCACCTCTTCTTCTCTCTCTGTGAGAGTTTTGTTCGTCTGAGCATCCTGGTTGGCCGACACTCCACGTCACTAAGCTACTTCCTGCTTGAAGTGCAGAGCTCTGACGTCACTGCCCTTCCCCTGCTGACGCACACTGAGCACTTTATGGACATTTATAAAGAGTAAGGCTCTCCTTTTTATTTCTCACTCTATTTACGAATACACTTTCATATTTGTTTTATTGCAAATATAAAACGTTCTTGCTTTAGTTGATGTGACTAATTTTTGTACAAATGCTTTAACAGTTAGAAATGACATTCATTAACAACTTATATTAATTGACTCAATGATAAGTCCTCTAATGTAACAACAGTCCCCGCATGCTGTAACTGTACTGTAAATGTATTTTCCTGAATTTGAGTATTTTGTTCTTTAATCTTGTTTGGACCAATGTGGAATTTAGGTACATTGGTTTCAGACACAAACGAGGAAGGTGTAACACATTTTCTAGAGCAAATGAAATGAAATCTTACTGAGTCTATATTGACAGTAGATGGAACAATATCAGGAATACGGTTGATAAGAGATAGAGGTACAAATAGTTCAAACCATGGACTTACATGAGTAGTTAATTGTACATTCTATATTGAATCTAGTATGGGAAATGAAATGGAAAACCACTTTGAAATCTCTCTCTGTGTCTCTCTCCAGGTATTGTTCTTCAGTGGGTAACTTTGAGGTGATGGGTGGATTCCGATCACTCCATAAACTCTCACTGTAAGATCCTTTGTTTTTTTCTTCATGTTTTTACCAAAAAATGCAAATGAACGAGATCTCTTCAAGTGCCACAGCAAATGTGCATTTTTGGTTGAAACACAGCCTTAATGTCAGTTTGAACATTTATTATTTTGCGGATGATCACGAGAAGGCTAAATAACCAAACAGGAAGTGATCCTGTGCCGCCAGAAAGAGCATATTTTAGAAAAGCTCCCATCAACACAAATACACGTTTTTAAATGATTAGGATAATTGTGTTCTCTTTGTTTTGTGTCCAGTGAGTGTTTGGGCTCTCAGCAGACGGTGCTGGCTCAGCTGTGTGCAGACCAGTCCCTCGGTGGTGACGTTGATCTGCTTTCTGTGTTTTACCGGCCGCTGCAGCAGCTGCACCAGTACAGCCGAGTCATGCTCAAACTGACAGCCTGTTTCGATGTGGTGAGAAAGGAAACCCTCCGCTCTCTGTTCTCCTAAATTCTGTCTGCCGTTTACTCTTTTATCTTCCTTTTATTATCTCTCTCTTCCCTTTTCTCCAAATGTCTTTCTTTCCTCTAAATTAATAACTGTGAATATATTGATATCAATTACTTTCATTGTATTTGCTCAAACACCTATTCCTAGATAAAGACTTCATGACCATATTGACATTTGTAATTTATTGTTAATGAGCAGTACATTAGATACATTTCAAATAAAGAAGTACTTCCTTTTGATCCAATATTATAATAATATATGTTTTACATTGCAGTTGTGACAGAACTTAGAATTGTTATATTCTGTTTTAACATATTTACTACAGTGTAGATCTGTTAATGGAGCTATACCATTAAGAGCTGGCCATGTGGACTTTTCAACATGTTCTAAGACGTTAAAAAGAGTTTAAGCCTCTCACTTTTTTCTTTTCCTCCCCCAGTTAACTGCAGAGTATCAGTCCCTCCATCAGGGCTGCAACCAGTTTGACTCCCTGTCCTTGTCCCTGTTGAGGAAGAAAAAGGAGGCTGAAACCACCTTCCTCTTCTGGAAGAGCCACTCTGGAAAAACTACAGTGAGCACAACTCTGTGTTAAGTTATTTAAAGCTGATTGATTGGTTTAGGTGTGAAAACATGACATGTTACTTGTTAGACGAAAACAGTGTTTACATTGCCAAACAAACTATGATACACACAAGATAAAGAAGGTATGCAGCTCTGAGGTTTTAAACCAATACCACCACTACTTTCTAAAGTGGTACAGTTGGTCTCCACTGTAAATTGTAATTCACATATTATATTTTTTAACAGATTGTGAGATTTTAATGAGCAAATATCCCTGTGTGTTTGTCATCAGGAGGTCCTGCGCCTCCCTCAGCGCCGCGTGGTGTGTGAGAGCAGCAACAGATCTCTGACTCTGCAGAACGCCGGGCGGTTCTCCAACCACTGGTTCATTCTGTTCAACGACACACTGGTGCACACACAGGTACACACACATGCAAACACAGAACAACTGTACAAATAATAGCAAAATGATGCTAGATATTTTTACTTTTGCTTCATGGTGTCATCCGGTGACCATGGTAACCCTTTAAAGCCTTTTAACCCTAGATTTATTTCCATCTACATTCACTTTTCACACATCATAGAAACTCCACATTATATTATGGCAGTTCAGATCTGTTTAGTATATTTCTGTCGTTTTTTACTTATTAAACTGAAATACACATAACAAATAATAAATGATTGATACTAACTCATTTAAATGTAGATTATATACACAACAAGTCCTAATCAAGAAAATATAATATACGCCAGTGTTCATACCTCAGTTTTATATTCATAATTCATCCTTCCTGTTTTACTTAAATGTATTAAGTGTGTCTCAAAAGTTCATTTCCTTTTCAACTATTCCATAAATTAACTTATTTTACTCTTTGATCTGTTTTTTTGTGAACATTTAAATTCCTTTATTCATATTGACTCGCTCAACTTGTAGGTAAGGCCTGGAAGCACTTTATTTTAAATGTAATACATTCATTGTAGAGTTTGAAAGTCCACCAAATCTTTACATTTGAGAAAATCTGGGATATGACAATGCTTCCACCGGCTCTATCTTCCTGGACATCCACTACTGTGTTCTTCCATTCAACTTTATACTTGACATTGTATCTTTCATTCACTCAGGGTGCCATTCCCTCTCAGAGCCTCGTGAGTATATCTGACAGCAGTTCACCAAACTCTCCTGAGCTTTGTGCTGCAGCAGCAGCATGGGTGGCTGGCCTCAGTTCAGTGCTTACACTCTGACAGGTTCACATGGAATTAGTTATTGAATGATAACACAGGACTAAATGCAATGTTAAAGGGACTGTTTACACAAAAACACATGCATGTTTTCGATTGGATCTTATGTCTTTCAGGCCAAGAGACGTAATAACTCATTATTTCACGTAGGATTATAATATTTTTCCCAATCATCTGTTAAAAAGTATTGTCTTGTCCTTTTGGCCACGCCAATCCGTGTACACTAGCTACATTCATATTGAGCATTGTAACTTTGCACTCCTTAGCATTGCAGAAATCCTGTTTTAACATTTATCTTTTACACGTTATCCTGATGGCTGATCTAAACTGGGCCGCTACCAAACAGGCTGCTGTGTGTGTGACCGTGTGTTTTAGACGCAACAGTGACGTTAGTCAGCTAGGGGTCAAAAGGTCATTGTTGCAGTAGCTCGTGCTGGGGAAAGGATGCAACTCAGAGCTGAATTCTAGCTTTCACAAGACTCTGATTCAAGAGAACATCAGCTTCAAGGGGCATCTTGGCGGATTAAAACCTATTTAGTGTTGACCTTTCCTCTGTGTTTTCCCTCTGCACTGTGTTTGTTTCAGTATCAAATCGTTTGCCTTCTTCTCTGTTTGATGTGGGGTGGTGTGTTAATAGACAGCAGATAGTGGTGAAACCTGTCCTGTTTCTCTCTGTTGTTTTGGCTTCATGTAATGTGTTCTATTATTATAACATTAAGACACACAGACAAACTTAGATGATTCATGTTCTAAATTGTCTTAATTACTGACAACATAAAAACACCTAAACTTCTGCTCTCTGTAGTTCTCCACGCATCACATCTACCCTCTGAGCTGTCTGTGGGTGAAACCAGTTACTGAAGACAGCAGTGGACAGTGAGTTTGTTGCATTTGAAAACCATCAATGTTTAAGATGATGAAAAGGCTACACATCTCACAAAGACATCTCACTGACCCTCACATGTCCAGCAATGTTATACTATAACATCAGCCATAGACACAGTGTGGGGTCATCCAGGTCAGAAGGTTAATAAAGCTTGTAAAAGTTGATCTATCTTATAATTAGTTTTCCAAATTATGAAAACTTCTTCCATTTGTTAACTTTTTGTGTTCTCAACCCTGATTTATTTGATACGGTTGAAAACTTGTTTTTTTGCATTTCCTCACCAGTTATGCCATCAAGATTACATGCCCGGAGGAGAGTTTCACCCTGGTGGCTTCAACCCCACAAGAGAAGGTACATTTATGGGTTTGAAGCGTATCACCCATTTGTTTCTTCATTACAAAATGTTATAAAACATATTTTTTGCAAGCTTCGCTGCATATTTAGAAATAAAAGCTGTATTGCCTGCTTGCTGTAGAATGTATTTTCATCATTAAGAAGTAAAATCACTAGTGAAGGTATGTTTTGAAAGTTTCATTGTTACTGTGAAGCAAAAGAGCTACCGTAATTTTCGGACTATAAGCCGCGCCTTTTTCCCATTTTTCGACCCTGCGGCTTATATAACGGTGCGGCTAATCTATGGATTTGTACAGTTAACGGCCACTAGGGGACCTCCTAAATCTATGGATTTTACAGGTTACAGTCCACCACCTTTAACTCTATGGGCTCTATGGCCGGTCCGCGCCCCCCACCGTTAAGCGGCGGGCTCCAGCAGGAAAAGCTGGAGGCTGGAAAAGAGTGAGACAGGAAGCGCGCAAAAGTAAAAGTGGAACCGAGAGTGGTACGAGAGACAGAACGAGAGCAAGACAGACAGACATTACGAGAGCGAGACAGTTTGTCCCCGTACCACTGGTTGAAAACCACTGCTGTAGATCAATGCCGGTACGTGCGCTGGGAGCGCACCGTTTAAGTTTGAAAGTTGAAAAGTTTGTGTGTCTGAAACGCTATGTGATACAGTACAGTTTACACAGCACAGTACATGTTCTGTAGCTACTATTGCACTAAATGGTAACACTTGAATACGTTATGCAAATATGTAACTTGTTTGTTGAAATGTTAATAAATGGGAGCTTCCTCAAACAGCCATCTCTTTCCCGACAATCCCCTCTGTGCACGAACCTTTACATATGGTAATTAGACATTAAAACACCTGCGGCTTATAGTCCAGTGCGGCTTATATATGTACACATCATTCAATTTAGCTGCTGCGGCTTATATTCAGGTGCGCCTTATAGTCCGAAAATTACGGTACATATTTCTATTCAATGTTTAACACGATAACAGCTCTCTGTATGTTTGGTGGCCTTCACCAGCAAGCATCAAATACAACTAGAATAAAACATCTAAAATATGACCTTGAACTGCTTTACCGCTCGGTGCTTGAGTGTTTCCATTTTCTCTTTCCATGATCTGGTAAGATAACATGTCTTCCTCTCAGCAGATGGAGACACTCCTGTTATGAAACTCTGATATGTTGTTATCTTTGATTCAGAAATCACTGCTCTTGTTTGGCCTCTGTCTTAAAAGTCTTTCTCTCCGTTTCTCCAGAATAAGTGGCTACGGTCTCTTAACCAGGCGGTGGATCAGGTGCTGGGGGGTGCAGGTCAGGGGTCGTCTCCAGGGCTGACAGCGATGGCCCGCACGGCCCCCTACACGTTCACTGGAGAGGGATGCTTTAAAGACGCCCAGTACACCGGGGCCTGGCTGGCAGGGCGACTTCATGGCAGGTTAGAGAGCTGCTTTGTTCTTGCGCGCATATCTCATCTCCATCTCGGCGGCCACAGTATGTACAAGGATAATGTGTTTGCATATGGGTGTCTTCCTGAGATGTATGCGCATTGGTTTCTGGCAGCTTACTACCATCTCTTGGACATTTGAGTTTTCTTGAATGCACATTTAAGAAAGCATATTGAAAATGTTCCTGCTGCTGAGGTGTGATAAGATGGTTTTAGGATGACCATAAGGACAACAGTTCAGCCCCATTTCCCTCCATTTCTTGTTAAATGTTAGATACAAGTTGATTATAAACTTTTGTAATGATGGTCTTTGGGCAGATAGTTGGATAGTTAAATGTCTTTGCCTTTACAGAGGCACCATGAAGTGGCCAGATGGACGCACCTACAGAGGGAACTTCAAGAAAGGACAGGAGGAAGGGTAAGCACACCAACCTGGTGAAAAAATATAAAAATTGTTAACATGTAATGTTGTTTTTTCCAATATGACACATCCCTCTACCTTTTACGGAGGAGATAAATTGTTTAAAAATCTTCAGAAAAATAACATAGTGGTGGTAACTACTTTTCTTATTCAGTCCTGTTGGGTTTTAACCATTCAGTATCTCCTTAAACAGTAAAACCAGCTGATGATTTTTGGCAATTTTTATCTGTGTGATTAACCAGCAAAAACAAAACTAATTTCTCAATATTTCACTACATTTGTTCTTTCTATTTCTAGCTATGGAGAGTGTTTAATACCTAACAAAGTACTGAATAAGCCAGACAGCTACCAAGGAGAGTGGAGAGATGGCAAGATCCATGGCTTCGGCAAGTACAAGTCAGTACATGTTTTTTAAAACTTTTTTTTGCGTGTACACAACCACAACACAGGGGTCATGTCTTTATCACTAATATTATTGCTAAAAATCCCCAAATATCATGCCATTTTAAAGAAACGATATAGACTACCTGTGTGTGTGTTCATGTCTCTGCGGTTCTGTGCAGGTATGCGTGTGGCGAGGTGTACGAGGGCTGTTTCTGTGACGGACAGCGCCACGGTTACGGCATGCTGAGCTCCGGTAAACTGGCCAAGAACTCCTCCAGCGTTTTCATTGGCCAGTGGGTCCATGACGGGAAGTCAGGATACGGAGTCTACGACGACATGACCAGGTCTGATTTACTGTACAAATAATAAAGTTTAAAAAAAAAGGACATTTCAGGAGAGCAGCCAGGGTTTCTTAATTTAACCTAAAAAATGTATTAGTTTTTTTTATCTAATAAACTTTAGTTTTAGTTAGTCCAAATTATTTCAGTGGTTTCTTCCACAAATTCCCAGTGCAAATGGGCAGTTTGCTGTCAGTACTGAATGTGCAATAAGTGAATTAAATGTTGTTCATTAAGACACACATCTGTCTCTCATGTGCTCTTCCCAGAGGTGAGAAATACATGGGACTGTGGCTGGACGAGCAGCGCCATGGCAACGCTGTGGTTGTCACTCAGTGCGGTGTGTACTATGAAGGGACCTTCAAAGACAACAAGATGTGTGTAAGTTCACTCTCAAGCAGGGGTATTCAGTAAGAATTAAAAGAGATGAAGTCAATCAAATGTTTATAGAACAAACACTTGACAGTCTGGCATTTGGTGATGCCTCTGCTAAAATATGTACTTCTTAATTCTGGCATATACAGTAAATGGCTGAATGTGAAAATGTTTTACTGTCCGCAACAGATTGAGGAAGCAGCAGCATCAATTCAAAAAGTTAGTCTGCTTGAGTTAGTGTTATTGATATATGTGCCAAGTAATTTGAATATTTATTTGATACAATTTTAAACCAATATTCTTAGGTAGTGATGTAGTGATTTTATTTGTATGGGTAATGGATTATTTGTTTACTGTTTTTTATTTCAGGGTCCAGGTCTGTTGGTGTCAGATGACGACACAGCTTTACATGGGGAGTTTTCTGATGACTGGATTGTCAATGGGAAGGTAGACTGTTTGTATATGTAATTTAGCTATGTGTGTTTCATGATCTCTGGGTTTCCTTGTTTAAACCTACATGAGCCTACATGAGTAATCGTTTAAAATAGTGACTTGTCCTTTTGTAATTAATTCCAATTTACAATCTCACAGTTGTTAATGCAAAGTGGATACATGCCACTACCAAGAAGCCTAGTCCAAAACACTAAAAAGTCTGACCTATACAACTGAAGGGCGTTTAAGTGATATCACACACATTCATTTCTCACCCTCCCTTCTACTCAGGGGGTTTTATCCCTGGCTAACGGGGACTGTCTGGAGGGCCAGTTCACTGGAGAGTGGACCTCCGGGCTGAAGGTGGTGGGAACGTACACCAAACCCCCCCCAGAAGAACCAGAAAACAAAGAGAGGAGCAGCCTGCTGTGAGTATTACTTTGCACTTAAATTAACCTGAAACTTGCTGATCGTTAGGACTGTACCACCTTTATTTCATTTGAATCCTCAATTAAGAATATTGAATAAAGCATCCTATTTAATGATGACACCAACAAGCGTGCAAGCTGTTTTCGGTATATTCATTCCTATGCCCTTTGATATTCCTTGTGTATGAAGGTTTTTCTAATATAAAATAATAAGATAAGATAAGATGTACTTTATTAATCCCAATTTGGGAAAATAAATGTGTTGCAGCAGCATAAAATAAAACAAAACAAGGCATTGCCCATTATAACAAATGAAAAGAGTAGAAATAAACAATTCTAAAATATAAACATCTCAAAATAGAAATAAACCAGCATTAGAGAGTTGGAAAAATATACAGATAACTGTGAAGATAAAACATCTATAAACTGTCTGACAAATAAAAACACTATTGAAGGACCACTTTTCTGTTAACACGGTATAAGCAGGATATTATTTATATAAAGTGATGCATGTGACTGGAAACAGGCATTGGAGTCGTTTTGTATATCTCTTCCTCATGTTGTGTTATTTTAAAACCTTAAAAATGTGTGTGTGTTCAGCAAAGTGGGTCAGTACCTGGTTCCTGCAGCTCAGAGGTGGCTGTGTGTATTCAATGAGTGCTGGAGTCGGCTGGGCTGTGAGGCTCCGGGGAGAGGAGAGAGGGCCGCAGCCTGGGACAACATCGCCGTTACCATAACAACCGCACGACGACAGAGGTACATGCAGCAGCACACACACAGGAGCAAATTAAAATAGTTTATACCTTTCTTGGCTATACAGCTGTATATGTGTGAGTGTCTGATTGTTTGTTTGTCTGTGTGTGTTTGTAGCATAGATCTCACTAGGTCTCAGAGTAAAGTGTTGGAGTGTTTGGAGTTCATTCCCCACCACGGAGACCCAGTGACCACCGCTAACTACGACAACATACGACGATACCTCAGCAAGGTACAAGTGGCTGGATATGTGACTGTGTTTATAATAATCTTTGCATGTGAAGAAGAAAGCATTTAAAGCACTATAGGATAGACAGCCCCGCAATAAATGAGTTAAAACAAACGGTACTCAAGCCCTCTCTTCTTTAATGTGAATAGATCAAGTATAAGAAATTCATCTTAGTAAGAAGTAATACAAGTCAGCAGCAGCACAATCTAGTTGAATTGACATCTCTCGAACAAAAGCCAAACAATTCAACCTTTGAAGGGAGGATGTATTGCAAGACTATGGTATCCCAATGCATGACTTTAAGCTAGCTGTACTAAACTAATAATCTGGTTAATACAGAAAAGGGGGACTTTCTCATTTATAACTACCTTACTACGGAAACTAGTAAGAACTGCCGATGTTTGCTTTAAGTTGTCCTCTCTGCGATTCAATATAATTATTTAAAAGTGAATCCAGTTCGGACATTCTGAGCACATTTTGATGATTATCACGAAATAATTGTGAAGCTCATTTTTGTTGTCATCACCGACTAAACCATGGGAAATACAGTTTGTTCCTTTTACCTGTGGACACTTTGTTATAATAATGAATTGTGTGTCAGGCGTGTGAGACCCCCCACCACCCTCTTGGCTGGCTGGTGGAGACCCTGGTGACGGTCTACAGGATGACGTACGTGGGGGTGGGGTCAAACCGACGGCTGCTCCGGCAGGCGGTGCAGGAGCTACTGGCCTTCCTCACACACTTCTACAGCATCGTCAGGTAGATCACGTCCGGACGCCTCTCACCTCTTTACTGCTCAGACCACAGACTTCTGCAGACCTGCATTCAGTTTACTCTTTAGAACCGTACTGAATATTCCGGAGCTTCTAAGCTTCATCCATAACAATGACTTTTAAATCCTAAATTAACAATTGAATGCTTCGTAGCTTCTTTTATTTTCTTCCTGTCTATTCATTCTGTGCAAACCCAGTTCGTCTACACAGTTGTCTAATACAAATAAAGCATCACTTATTTAAGTATCTATAGATTAGGAATCAAGTGATTGCTGGCAAGGATTGTTCCCGACTCAAATCCAAACATTTCCGATTAATGCACAGCGTTGTAAAGTCATGACATGATTTCAAACTGAAGATTGTACCTTAATTAATATTTGTGGGGGAATAGCTTTTATAACACATTTCACTTTTATAAAACACAATAGTTTGCACTCCCCCTGCTGCACACAAAGGGCGGCACGCACCTACAGGAAGTACATGCTGTTGCAGCAATCTAACAGCACCTTACATCACATTTTATGGAACCACAATAACAAAGACACTTATTTTTTAAAATATGTTTTTGATGCATCATGTTACATTATAACAGATGCATAAAACTGCATATTAAAATAACAAAAACAGTTTTGAATATAGACGATTGATATTTAATACAGCCCAAATACTTTGCATGGTGTATTTAAAAACACTTCATAACATAAACTGTTGCCTGCAGATTTCTGTTTCCGGGGTTACCAGAAGATGGCGGCATCATCCCAGACCCTCCTGCCTCTGCCTCTGAAGGCGAACACAACTCTAACGTAGCAGAGCAAGTGTGAGTGTCAACACAAACACATAAATACAAATCCACACAAAGGCAATGATGGGTATGTTTAGCCTTGAATATGCTTCTATCACCTGTTCCACCTCAATGCTATTGAACTACATCCGGTTGTATCGCACATGAGACATTAACCTCCTCCTCCTCAGTGTTATGGTGGTGAGCTGCTCCTCGCTGCTCCTCCCCCAGCTGCTCCCCCGTCTCTACCCCCCCCTCTTCACCCTGTACTGCCTGCAGGAGGAGCAGGAGGAGGCTCTGTACTGGGAGCGCGTCCTCCGACTCAACAAGCAGCCCGACCAATCACTGCTCAGCTTCCTGGGAGTGCAGGAGTGAGTGTGTGCATCCGAAAACTCCCACAGGCATTTCATTCAGTGAAGGGCTATTTGATTTCAAATCCCTTACAAATGATGACCTCTGAAACAATCTGCTCTTTTGTTTCACCTGTAGGAAGTTCTGGCCATTGTGGATGTCAATCCTTGGAGATAAAAAGCAGGTTGGATTCTAAATATTATTATTTCTCCTTGTGTACTTTTTTTTCATTTTCTGCACTTTCTGCATTTCCCCCACTAACTTTGCTCCTCTCATCTTTCAAAGTGTGCTTTTGATTTGTCTTCTCAAACTGTTTTTCTTTACTTGTACCACAGATTGTATCCAGCAGTAAAGATGCCTGTTTTGTTTCTGCTGTTGAGACTCTCCAACTAATCAGGTAGCTGCCATGTCACCTGACACCATTACACACTAATATCACTAAATGTGATAGGACAGAGTCATGTGATTAGCAGATCAAAAAAATCTCATCCAGGCCCATGGAGTTTCAGTTCGTGTCCAACATCTCAAACTTTAAAAAAAAATATTAGTTTTGTTATTAAGGCTCGAGAAAGATTTTCTCTTTGCATCATAAAATTGCATGAAATCAGACGTTTTTGGATTGGAAAAAACCTTTAAATAATACTTTGATGAGTGGAATTTGTATTAAGTTCTTGTGATCACAAGGTGGCAAACTGACGAATGAATCAAGTGTCCCATTGTAATAGTTGTACTAAACACCCCCTCAACTATTTGGCTTGATGCAACAAACTCTGACAGAATAGTTCAGTAACAATTGTTATTTGTATTACAGCGCGTAACTCAGAACCATTAACAACCTGGAAGTTATTATTATGTATATGAAAAACAATATGTCTCCCTCCACATGCAGCACCACCTTCACTCCGTCAGACAAACTCCTCATCATCCAGAGGACGTTTGAAGAGATGACCCAGGAAGGGAAACCTATGCTGGATGGAAACTTCCTGTGGTGCATGGACGACCTGCTGCCTCTCTTCCTCTATGTGGTGCTCAGGGCGAGGTATACCACACACACACACACACACACACACACACACACACACACACACACACACACACACACACACACACACACACACACACACACACACACACACACACACACACACACACACACACACACACACACACACACACACACACACACACACACACACACTTTGTTTATTTATTGTATTACGCCTTTCAGATGTCACTCGTTTCAGTTTTAGAACTAATGTAGCCAACTTCTACTTTAAAAGGGTCAAGGTCCACTTTGAATGAGAGGCTTTGGTTTGATGATTAGAGCGATATGATTGGACGCTGAACATGTTGTCTCTGCAGGATCAGGAGCCTGGGAGCTGAGGTCAGTCTGATAGAAGACCTGATGGATCTCAACGTACAGCACGGAGAGATGGGACTGATGTTCACCACGCTGAAGGTAGGTCGCAAACACACACACACACACACACACACACACACACACACACACACACACACACACACACACACACACACACACACACACACACACACACACACACACACACACACACACACACACACACTAGGGGTTTCACAACTACCAATATTTACTAGTCGACTAGTTTTTCAAAATAGTAGTCGACTAGTCGTTACGTCATAATAGAGACACACAAAGAGAGGTTTACAACTGTATTTTCTATTGGAACTCATACAGTAACATTAAACACTGCATTTTAATTTGTGTTACATGGCTGAGTAAATAACAAACACTGGACTCACCAAAATCGACAGCAAAAAACTCTTGTTTACATAAATGCCACGTAAATCCAGTGCGCAACAGCGCATTGCGCAACACTTTATTCGCTGTCCTCCACGATAACGTCCACCTTTCCATATTTTTGGTTTGAACACCAACGCATCGACATGTGAGGGAAGGAGGCTTGACCGCTTTCGGGTGACAGTGTTGCCTGCCAGGGAAAAAACCCTCTCACTCGGGGTGCTTGTGGCTGGAATAGCCAGGTAGCTCCTCGAAAGCGGGGGAAGCGGTGCACGTTTTCTGCCCACCACTCCAGTGGATTATCCATTGTCTCATCATCCGCATCACTGTTGCCTCTGTTCAGTGCTGACGCCGGTCCGTTGCTCACTGGTGCTAGCATTACTGCTAGTGCTAGCTGTCGGCAGCGGGTGTTTCATCTTCAGATGGTTGCGCATAGCAGATGCATTTGTATTGTACTTCAATACAGCTGTACACAACTGACACTTCACTGTGGAGTTGGTTACATCTTCGTTGAAGTACTGCCATACATAAGAATGTCGGACGTGTTTTGTAGCATTTTGCAGCACCTCGTTTACCTCCATTTTTTCCACGACTAGTCGACTAGGGCCTACAGCGCCGACTAGTGGTAAAGGTAGTCGACTAGTCGATTAGTTGGTGAAACCCCTAACACACACACACACACACACACACACACACACACACACACACACACACACACTCTCATATATACTCATGGTGGAAAAACACCTTGGACTGCAATGTAATTCATTCCTCTAAGAAGGATTTAATTACTACACCTAGGCCAATTTTTGGCAGCAAGTAATAAAACTGTTACAAAAAGTGTATTCAAATGATATATATAATGGAGATGATTACCTTTCTACTTAAGCAGATTTCAGAAATATTGGGCCACAATTCACGGGTTGTCATATTGGGTTGATAAAAGCACTAAGGTGTTATAGGTGCTTTTTTATATATACATTTGTAAGGCTTAAATGAACCACTATTTATGTTGCTGAGCACACAATTCTTTTTTTTTTTTCTTAAAGTTTTTGCTTACGTTTGTGCAAAAATATATAAAAGAGTAATGATGAAATAAGTCTGCTGTGAAAACAGAATGATTTTTAAAATACTCTCCAGAATAAAGAAAACACATTTGAAATGTTAAACAATACTTTTTTATATTTTGTAGCTAAAATTGTCATTATACCTCTGTCATCTAATCATCACTGAATCTGCTGCAGGCGTGCTACATGCAGATCCAGCAGGAGTCAGCTATCTAAGAGCAAAGACACCGGACAGTCAACAGATAGAACAGCCAGGAGCTTCACACAGGAGCTGTAACAACAGAAGAGGGGGGGGGGGGTGGTCCTCGCCGGCACCTCCTTCACTGTGGATCCTTCAGTATGTTTCAGCACGCCAAAGCTCTTTCTTGTTCATGAAAGACACACTTTCACAGGGAAGTGACACATCGCCCTCTTCTGCACATGTTAGAAAACTGCACTTTAGTCTTCATAACATTTGGTAAGATGCACTTTTAAATAATACATCAACTCACATCTCACAATTGTCTTACAAAGGTGTAGCAACAGTGCCGTTCTCATTACTCCACAGTGTTTTTCCTTTAAGGGTTATTCATTAGACACACATTGGTGTCACAGTGTTCTGTGTATGACTCAAAGCAAAAGGGTACTGACAGACCACGTCTCTCATGAGGTCTGAAATATGATCAGATTTTAAGGAAAACCTTCTGTAAGAGGCTCATAGCTTAAAATCTAAAACAAATGATGTAGATTTTTTTAATGACCAAGCACTCCTCAAAGGGATCTTTTGATTTCTGCCTTCCCACATGTTGAATTGAACAGTAAATGCACTGTTGTAATTTAAATATAATGATTAAATGAAGCCTACAGCTTACAACTGCCTACAGTAAACTGAATATGGGAACTGCAGTTTGTAAAGCATGGACATCTGAGAGAGAAAAAACTGAACAAAAATGCTTTTAGGCTGCGGCTTTGCAAAAAAAAAAATATTTCCTTGCACCTTAGAATCTTTATACCAATCATAGAATTAGAGTATTGTGAAGATTTAATGAGTTTTCTCGAAGCAGCGACAGGAGACAGTTAATACTGCCCGCTCAGTCAGCAGACTGGAAGAAGGGTTTCTCTTTTTAAACAAAACACAACTCAAATTCGATCAAAGTTGGTGGGTTTTAATGTCTGTGTGAACACAGGGCATATGGCTTGGGTCACTAATGTTTCAGTTGTGGTTACATTTGTCTAACTCCAAAAAATAGTGCCTGGGTCAGAAAGCTTAACTCCAATGTAACAGTCGGTTTCTGCAAACGTAAATTAGAGGAACATTTATACATTTGTTCTCTACACTCCATTTCAGTAGCATCCCTTCTCCCTGCCCAAGCTAGTTTTACATATTTATTTGGATTTCCAAACATCACATTATAAAGTCTTCCAGTTTATTTTTATGAATTCCATTTTGAGCACTACAACCCAAACGGCATGCTGCTGCTTCATGTTGAAAGTCACCATGAAGCCGTTTGTCTCAGGTCTGACCGACTACTACACAGTGCCATGTCACTACAGAGGGAAACCATTCTGTTCTTTACTAATATAATTAATGAGGGAACTAGCAAATGAAAGGAAAATGCTTAATCCTCAATTTGTAATTCTATGGAGTGTGTGTGTGAACGAGCAAACATGAACAAATCTGACGAGGAGCGCCTAAAATGTTGCACTGATAGCTTTTTAGTTTATTCAGTAATCTGATAGGAGAGTGTGTACAGACACATATTTTTAACGTTGTTACCTTAAAAATATAGATAAAGAAATATTAATTTCTGTAGAGTTCAGTGAAATGTGGTGGAAGGTTGACTCTGAAAAACAACTTGATATGCATCTGATATTTCTTAAGGGTTTATTCACATTGCTACAGGACATTTTAAGCATTGTCACTATTTTCTTATGAACTACTGAACTTACTTAAATGAAAAAGTAATTTAATCTATGCCATGATTGTCTATCACTGTGTGTTTTAATGCAGATAATTTGCTACAGAAAACCATAAGGTACTAAAAAAAAGTTTTTCTCTCAGTTTGATTTGATATTTATAATCCATCTGTAAGTGTTAGATACATGATTATATGTTCAAATCTTATCCAAACATCAAAGCATAGCTTCCAGTATGCTGTATCATTTAATTTAGCTTACTATAAGTTTATGGTCACTATCAAAAAGCATATTTGGCTCTCAGATTTGTCACAGCACCAGCATTTGACATGTTTTTTTTTAAAGAATGCAGCTTCAAATGACTTTTAAAGCAATGTTACTTCACTAATGTATTCATAGAAAACAATGTAAATGATGTATTAGAGATATTCAAATCCTAAATTCTATATCAAAGAAATGTTATAAAATACCAATAGTAAGCGTCGTCATGGAGTTTCTTTTTGAGTTACCATCTGACAGAAAAATCCCCTCAGAACTATGACGTTAATTTGAAAAGCATAGCAGGGAAGCAGCTGTTGGATTCTTCCAGCGTTACTGAAATATGTTTGTACTGTATTTATTGTTACTCAAGTATTTGGAGAATTAAGAGATGTATATGTTGGGAAAGTGTTCTTCTTTGTGTTATTAAACCCACTGCAGCGTGATCTACATACATGTGATGTAGGAACTCATGATGGATGAGACAATCATCTCTGCAGATGTTTCACGTGTTTTAGACCAACTTCAACAATTTACTTGCAGTTGCACTTGAAATGAACTAAAACTAATGACTTAAAAACTTAATGATTTCTAAAAATGTTACTAAGTAATGTAAAGCTCACATAGCTTCTTTTTTTGGGCTCAACATGTAAAACGTCTCACGATGTTTAGTAGAAACCTACATTCCTCAGTGGTTTCACACTATGAGGCTATAAACCTGACTGAATGTATGACTTGTTTATTCTTTTTCTAACTAATTCTATATTTTTGAAACTTCATACATTTCTAGAAAGAGATGATCAAGGGAATCGATTGCAGTTAATTTGAATGGATTAATGCAAAATGTAAAATAAAAATGTGTTTACTCAGAAAAAGGCAATTAAATTTGGTTTGATTCTGGAAATGTCTCCTGATCAATTATTTAAAAAGCAGTGCTGTGCTATTTCTACAAATATATTTTGAGTGTCTCACAGTATTGTGTTAGTATTTATAGAATAATTATTGGTGATGGGGATTGATCCCAGGACCTTGTACATGCAAAGCGCATGCTCTACCACTGAGCTACATCCCCCTTTTTTCAGTTTTTCTATTATTATCTAAACAGTTGCTGATGTTAATAACAATGTCCAAAGAACAGCCCCAATTCTTCTGTTGCTGCAGACTTGTTGGCAGCAGTTTAATGCTAAAAATCTCCTCTTACACCACATCCTAAGACACTCTTTTGGTTTGAACTGTTGTGTGACTGTGGATTAGTTTGTAAACTGAGACTCAGTTTAGTATTAAATAAAAGAGCAAAGTTGGAGATGCTGGGGATTGAACCCAGGACCTTGTACATGCAAAGCACACGCTCTACCACTGAGCTACATCCCCTTCATGTTATCAGGTAAAGCTGGACGTACTTGTTTGTACAGTCTTTTACCAATCCCATTGCTTAATTAAACAAAAAAGTACTTTCAAGAGCTCTCGTGATCACAGTTCAAATGAAACTTGGATAAAGGGCTCTCCTCAATGGTTGGAGCAATGCTTTAAATGTAGGACAGAATAACTGGCTCAATGTTGTTGGAGATGCTGGGGATTGATCCCAGGACCTCGTACATGCAAAGCACACGCTCTACCACTGAGCTACATCCCCTTCATGTTATCAGGTAAAGCTGGACGTACTTGTTTGTACAGTCTTTCACCAATCCCATTGCTTAATTAAACAAAAAACAGTTGCTGATTTTAATGACAATGTCCAAAGAGCAGCCCCAATTCTTCTGTTGCTGCAGACTTGTTGGCAGCAGTTTAATGCTACAAATCTCCTCTTACACCACATCCTAAGAAACTCTTTTGGTTTGAACTGTTGTGTGACTGTGGATTAGTTTGTAAAGTGAGGCTCAGTTTAGTATTAAATGAAAGAGTCATGATGGAGAAGCTGGGGATTGATCCCAAGACCTTGTACATGCGAAGCACACGCTCTACCACTGAGCTACATCCCCTTCATGTTATTACATCAATTGGTATGTTTATGTTTATTAAGGATCCCCATTAGCTTTTGCTCTTGACAAAAGCTACTCTTCCTGGGGTCCGACACTTAAAACAATACAGCAATAACACAGCAACATTCAGGACATAAGTCCTGACATCATTAACAACATTAACAACATCACGAATATCATAAACAATCTCCAACATCATCCACTTTCAATATCAATCTCAGACACGGAGGAGTGCACAAGACACCCACCAGTACAAAGTATGCGATCAAATTCAATTAGGGTTCACAGCTCACAAGGGTACATAGGTACTTGTTTGTACAGTCTTTTAACGATCCCATTGCTTAATTAAACAAAAAAGTACTTTCAAGAGCTCTCATGATCACAGTTCAAATGAAACTTGGATAAAGGGCTCTCCTTAACGGTTTCAGTAACGCTTTAAATGTAGTAAAGAATAACTATTCTGACTCAATGTTTTTAGATGCTGGGGATTGATCCCAGGACCTTGTACATGCAAAGCACACGCTCTAACACTGAGCTACATCCCCTTTTCTTTTCCTGTTTTTTTTAAATTAATTATCCAAACAGTTGCTGATGTTCATAACAATGCCCAAGGAACAGCCCCAATTCTTCTGTTGCTGGAGACTTGTGGGCAGCAGTTTAATGCTACAAATCTCCTCTTACACCACATCCTAAAACACTCTTTTGGTTTGAAATGTTGTGTGACTGTGGATTAGTTTGTAAACTGAGACTCAGTTTAGTATTAAATAAAAGAGCAAAGTTGGAGATGCTGGGGATTTAACCCAGGACCTTGTACATGCGAAGCACACGCTCTACCACTGAGCTACATCCCCTTCATTTTATCATGTAAAGCTGGACGTACTTGTTTGTACAGTCTTTTACCAATCCCATTGCTTAATTAAACACAAAAGTACTTTCAAGAGCTCTCATGATCACAGTTCAAATGAAAGTTGGATAAAGGGATCTCCTCAATGGTTGGAGCAATGCTTTAAATGTAGTGCAGAATAACTATTCTGACTCAATGTTGTTGGAGATGCTGGGGATTGATCCCAGGACCTTGTACATGCAAAGCACACGCTCTACCACTGAGCTACATCCCCTTCATTGTGTTACATCAATCTTTACATATCGTTAGCCTAATAGCATAATTGCCTAAGTCATTTTTTGGCCAAATTGTGATATCTGCCTAACTTTTCTCTCCTACCACTGCTGCATCAACCTGCCTTATTGCCTATGTCCTCAGCCTATCAAGAGCGCATTTTAGAGTCCAAAATCACTATCTGCCTAAGTCATCTCTTTGACTTAGGCATTTTTGACGCTACATACAAAGATGGCGGACCACATGAGACAGAGGGCTCTGCGGACCACAAGTGAAGCATTAGCTCTTCTTTTTTGATTCATCTGGTGAGCTAGTTCATATTTCTTCAACTTTCTAGACACTAAATGTACTTTCAGTCAATCAAAGGGATTAGGAACTGTGTGTTTAAACTTTTAATCACATTTCTGCGACAAGGTAAGATGAAGTAGCAACGCCCAGCAACTTTATTTTCTTCTGCTTCAGGGTCGGGAAATGAACTTGATACAAATTTAGAGAAGGACTCAGAGAAGGATTTAGAATACAGTAGATGTGAGAAAGAAGGAAATGACATAGACACCGGGCAACGGATTGAAGAAGAAACAGCCGATGAAGCCTCCAGAGCTGATTCTGATCCTGATTCTGATCCTGATTCATGGTCAGAAAGTGAACACGATGACTCTGTCTTGGATGAGGACTATAGACCTAAGAAAGATGACCGCCCAGATGATGATAGTGATGCAGATACGGCTCAACATAGTGAAGAAGAGGCTGCAATTGAAGCTCCCGCTGTTAAACGTCATAAGTGTCCAAGGTCACATATGTGGAAGCGACAGGTGATAAAAGAGAAGCGCCTTAAGGGGGGGAGTTACAACAACCCAACGGGACAGGAGAGGCAGCCAAAGACCATGGGCCCACCCTGCACATAACAGCACTGCTTAAGGTCGGAGAAACAAAGTTGTGAACTGCTGAGTGAAGAAGAGAGAACGGATATCTTCAACAATTTCTGGTCCACGCCCTCCTGGGAGACACGCAAGCTGTATATCCAGACTTTAGTGGAAAATGTGACTATAAAGCAGAAGAAAGGTGGTGTTGCATCAAGGAGAAAAACGTCCCTATCATACCACCTGCAACTGGCAGATAGATGTAAACTACCTGTGTGTAAAATTATTTTCTGTTCAACCCTTGGCATTGCCCCCAGAACCATCGGATCATGGTTAACTGTGGACATGAAAACCAAAACTGATCCGCCCAAACCCAAGATCAATAAGACTGGTCCACATATGCCCATATCAGATGCTGATCAGGGGCCGTATTCACAAAGGATCTTAGGGCTAAAAGTAGCTCCTCACTGGCGAATTTAGGAGAAACTCCTAAACATAATGGGCGTGTCAGTCTTAAATTTAGGACTCCTAATTGTATTCACTAAGAGCAATTCACAAAGTATTTTAGGCCTAAAAGTAGCACCTAAGTTTAGGAGAGCTTAAAAGTCCTCGAGAGGACTCCTAACTCAGTAAGACCTATTCACAAAGAATCTGAAAATTGCTGCGAGACGAAATGTTTTGGAGACAATGGAAGACTGTGAATTGATCAAGAGATATAGGCTAAATCGTAAGGGTATCAAACTTGTTGTGGAATTAGTGCGGGATGCAATAACATCCCCGACTAACAGGAATAACCCGATTAGTCCGGAAATAAAATGTTTGGCAACACTACGATATTTAGCAACAGGGAAAATGCAACTTTGCAATGCCGACGATTTAGGAATATCGCAAACATCAGTCAGCCGTGCCATAAACCAAACCATCAACGCGCTCTCTAGACCACATATCATCCAACAGTTTATACGGTTCCCTTTGGACAATCAACAACTACACAGGATCAAAGCCAACTTCATGGCAATTGCAGGTATGCCCGGTGCGGTCGGTGATATTGACGGGACGCAAATAAAAATAATTGCGCCATCAAAAGATGAGGACGTGTTCGTCAATAGAAAGAAAGTACATTCCATCAACACGCAGATTGTTTTCATTCATCATGATAGGGTGGCTTGAACGGCGGAATGGGCTGTTATTGAAAGTGTTTAAGTGCTGGAAATATGCTCATTGGATAATAGTTTGCGGGGTGCTTTTAATTGCCTCCTTGATTTAATGCAATATACGTATTTGTATTGTTTGCTCTCTCTCTTTAACGTGCATATACAACGTCATTATCGTGGTCTGCACAAACTTGTCATCATGCGTGTATTCTGCTAACTGCACTGTCCATAACTATTTGATAGGAATACATTTCTAGCCTAGGCTAATTCCTTGTTTTAGTGGGCTCGTTTGTGGGATGTTGCGGATGAGTTTCACCGAGACCGCCTGCTCTGAACAACCAATCACCGTACTGACCGCTTCTAAACTCATGCACGAGAATCGACGTAATCCATAGCAACGGCGCGTCACTCTTAGTTCACTCTTAGTGATTTATACTTAGTATGAGTAGGTCTCAGCGGCTTTGTGAATAACTTTTAAGAAAAAACTCCTACATAAAATGTTTTAGCGCGAGTTAGGAGCACTCCTAGCGGTAAGATAAAATGCTTTGTGAATACGGCCCCAGACCTTCCTGAAAGAATGGCTCTCTGGGCTGCCTACTGTTCCATCCCATTACTGCCGTCAGGTTCCCTCCTATCAGGATAAGACGTTTGTGGAGCCGGGAACAGTTCTAAGTGACCTTCACAAGGAATACCAGAAAGCTGCTGGTAAAAGTGGAGCACGTGTTGTGAATGACACATATTTCCGAAAAGTGTTCAGTGAGCAGAAATACTCTGTGTTCGTACCAAAACAATACCAGTGTGATGTATGTATCGGCGCCAAGGTGGGAAATATAGATCAGGATACCCTTACTACTCACATGAAATTAAAGGCTCAAGCTCAAGCTGAAAAAGCTAAGGATAAACAGGAATCCAGTGACAAGCTCTCAGTGTGGACAATGGACCTTCAGAGCGTTCTTCTGTGTCCCAAGGCAAAAGCTAGCAAGATGTATTACAAAACTAAATTACAGATGCACAACTTTACTTGCTTCAATCTGGGTAACAAATATGGCTATTGTTACGCCTGGGAGGAGCATGAGGGCTCCCTCAGCAGCGAGGTTTTTGCCCATCTGCAGTGCAAGCACTTTGAGTCAGTCCTAGACGCCAACCGGAACATCCAAAAGGTCATAGTCTGGAGTGATGGCTGCGGCTATCAAAATCGATGTTGTACCATCACAAATGCGTACCTAGATCTGGCCATGAAGCATGGTGTCACCATAGAACAAAAGTTTCTGCTTGCAGGGCACACACAAATGGAGTGCGACTCCATGCATAGCGTCATTGAACGGCTTACCATCAAAGATATTCACACTCCACGTGATTACATTGTCATCTTTGAGACTGCACCTTTGCACCCATCCCCATACAAGGTGACCCAGCTATACCACAGTGACTTCATGAAGTAATCTGGGGCCTATGTCACCAAAATTCGACCAGGCAGAAAAGTTGGCGACCCCACAGTCCATGACCTTCGGGCTCTCCAGTACTTGGCAGATGGTCGAATCCGGCACAAGTTGGATTTTGAGTCTGACTGGGAGGACCTACCTCAGCGACTCAGCATCCCCGAAGAACCGGTCCACTGGGTCCCACTCTTTCCTGCCCAATTGCCAATTACTCTCAGGAAATACAATGACTTGCAGGCAATGAAACCAGTACAACCAAGAGTGGCCCACCAGTACTACGACAACCTCCCTCATCAATAGAAAACGAGTTCACACAGCACCTGAGTAGGATATGGTTAAGGTTAAACAAGTAAAACAACTTGGTTAAGGTCCGACATTTAGAACAACTTGGTTAAGGTTAGACAGGTAACACAACTTGGTTATATTTAGGAAAGTAAAACTACTTTTCTATGTTATGTTTGTATTCATGTGTAAAACAAGTTGTGTAAGAAAAATGGCCTAAGTCATGGCACATTCTGCCTAAGTCATTTTTATTTGGTATGCAATTGATGTTGTGTCTTTTTTTTTGTTGCAAATTTGTTCACACATCTGGTTGAACTTACTGTTACAAAATCAATAAAAAATACCAATGTGCTTGCTAAAAATTGGGTTTTTTCTTGTTTTCCAAAAACATTCAAATATGACTTGGGCAATTATGCTATTAGGTACTTGTTTGTTTATTATTTTACTAATTCTATTACTTGATTATATACAAAAATTACTTTCAAGAGCTCTTATTATCACAACATAAATGAACACTCCTTGAGTGTCCATTTGTCGAGACTTTAAGATGTTATTAGCAATGATGGAGATGCTGGGGATTGATCCCAGGACCTTTTACATGCTAAGCACACCCTCTACCACTGAGCTACATCCCCTTCAATTTTATTATATCAATTGGTAGGTACTTGTTTGTAACGTCTTTTAACGATCCGATTGCTTCATTAAACAAAAAAGTAACATCAAGAGCTCTCATGATCACAGTTCAAATGAAACTTGGATAAAGGGCTCTCCTCAGTGGTTGGAACAATGCTTTAAATGTAGGACAGAATAACTGGCTCAATGTTGTTGGAGAGGCTGGGGATTGATCCCAGGACCTCGTACATGCGAAGCACATGCTCTACCACTGAGCTACATCCCCTTCATGGTATCCTCATTATCTTCTGTAATTACTCTTTTGGATAATGAGGTACAGATGAACAAAGGGCCTGATTTTCAAGAAAAGGACACTGCTTAATGATTTGAGTATGGTTGTCGATTCAGTATAGAAGAAGTTATCTGTTTGAATAGTGGTTTAGATGCTGGGGATTGATCCCATGACCTCGTACATGCAAAGCACAAGCTCTACCACTGAGCTACATCCCCTTTTCTTTTCAAGTTTTTTTTAAATTAATTATCCAAACAGTTGCTGATGTTAATAACAATGTCCAAAGAACAGCCCCAATTCTTCTGTTGCTGTAGACTTGTTGGCAGCAGTTTAATGCTGCAAATCTCCTCTTACACCACATCCGAAGACCCTCTTTTGGTTTGAAATGTTGTGTGACTGTGGATTAGTTTGTAAACTGAGACTTAGTTTAGTATTAAATGAAAGAGCAAAGTTGGAGATGCTGGGGATTGAACCCAGGACCTTGTACATGCAAAGCACACGCTCTACCACTGAGCTACATCCCCTTCATGTTATCATTTAAAGCTGGACGTAATTGTTTGTACAGTCTTTTAACGATCCGATTGCTTAATTAAACAAAAAAGTACTTTCAAGAGCTCTCGTGATCACAGTTCAAATGAAACTTGGATAAAGGGCTCTCCTCAATGGTTGGAGCAATGCTTTAAATGTAGAATAACTGGCTCAATGTTGTTGGAGATGCTGGGGATTGATCCCAGGACCTCATACATGCAAAGCACACGCTCTACCACTGAGCTACATCCCCTTTTTTAAAATTAATTATCTAAACACTTGCTGATGTTAATGACAATGTCCAAAGAACAGCCCCAATTCTTCTGTTGCTGCAGACTTGTTGGCAGCAGTTTAATGCTACAAATCTCCTCTTACACCACATCCTAAGAAACTCTTTTGGTTTGAAATGTTGTGTGACTGTGGATTAGCTTGGAAACTGAGACTCAGTTTAGTATTAAATGAAAGAGTCATGATGGAGAAGCTTGGGATTGATCCCAAGACCTTGTACATGCGAAGCACACGCTCTACCACTGAGCTACATCCCCTTCATGTTATTACATCAATTGGTATGTTTATGTTTATTAAGGATCCCCATTAGCTTTTGCTCTTGAAAAAAGCTACTCTTCCTGGGGTCCGACACTTAAAACAATACAGCAATAACACAGCAACATTCAGGACATCTGTCCTGACATCATTAACAACTTTAACAACATCACCAATATCATAAACAATCTCCAACATCATCCACGTTCAATATCAATCTCAGACAAGGAGGAGTGCACAAGACAACCACCAGTACAAAGTACGCGATCAAATTCAATTAGGGTTCACAGCTCACAAGGGTACATAGGTACTTGTTTGTACAGTCTTTTAACGATCCCATTGCTTAATTAAACAAAAAAGTACTTTCAAGAGCTCTCGTGATCATAGTTCAAATGAAACTTGGATAAAGGGCTCTCCTTAACGGTTTGAGTAATGCTTTAAATGTAGTGCAGAATAACTATTCTGACTCAATGTTGTTGGAGATGCTGGGGATTGATCCCAGGACCTTGTACATGCAAAGCACACGCTCTACCACTGAGCTACATCCCCTTCATTGTGTCACATCGATCCTTACATATGTACTTGTTTGTTTATTATTTTTGACTAATTCTAGTTCTCGATTATATAAAAATATAACTTTCAAGAGCTCTTATTATCACAACAGACTCCTTGAGTGTCAATTTGTCGAGACTTTAAGATGTTATTGGCAATGTTGGAGATACTGGGGATTGATCCCAGGACTTTGTACATGCTAAGCACACCCTCTAACACTGAGCTACATCCCCTTCAATTTTATTATATCAATTGCTAGGTACTTGTTTGTAACGTCTTTTAACGATCCGATTGCTTCATTAAACAAAAAAGTACTTTCAAGAGCTCTCGTGATCACAGTTCAAATGAAAGTTGGATAAAGGGCTCTCCTCAGTGGTTGGAGCAATGCTTTAAATGTAGGAAAGAATAATTGGCTCAATGTTGTTGGAGAAGCTGGGGATTGATCCCAGGACCTCGTACATGCAAAGCAAACGCTCTACCACTGAGCTACATCCCCTTTTCTTTTCCTGTTTTTTTTAAATTAATTATCCAAACAGTTGCTGATGTTAATAAAAATGTCCAAAGAACAGCCCCAATTCTTCTGTTGCTGCAGACTTGTTGGCAGCAGTTTAATGCTACAAATCTCCTCTTACACCACATCCTAAGACACTCTTTTGGTTTGAACTGTTGTGTGACTGTGGATTAGTTTGTAAACTGAGACTCAGTTTAGTATTAAATGAAAGAGCAAAGTTGGAGATGCTGGGGATTGAACCCAGGACCTTGTACATGCAAAGCACACGCTCTACCACTGAGCTACATCCCCTTCATGTTATCAGGTAAAGCTGGACGTACTTGTTTGTACAGTCTTTCACCAATCCCATTGCTTAATTAAACAAAAAAGTACTTCTCGTGATCACAGTTCAAATGAAAGTTGGATAAAGGGCTCTCCTTAATGGTTGAAGCAATGCTTTAAATGTAGGAAAGAATAACTGGCCCAATGTTGCTGGAGATGCTGGGGATTGATCCCAGGACCTCGTACATGCAAAGCACACGCTCTACCACTGAGCTACACCCCCTTTTTTTAAATTAATTATCTAAACAGTTGCTGATTTTAATGACAATGTCCAAAGAGCAGCCCCAATTCTTCTGTTGCTGCAGACTTGTTGGCAGCAGTTTAATGCTACAAATCTCCTCTTACACCACATCCTAAGAAACTCTTTCGGTTTGAAATGTTGTGTGACTGTGGATTAGTTTGTAAACTGAGACTCAGTTTAGTATTAAATGAAAGAGTCATGACGGAGAAGCTTGGGATTGATCCCAAGACCTTGTACATGCGAAGCACACGCTCTACCAATGAGCTACATCCCCTTCATGTTTTTATATCAATTGGTATGTTTATGTTTATTAAGGATCCCCAGTAGCTTTTGCTCTTGACAAAAGCTACTCTTCCTGGGGTCCGACACTTAAAACAATACAACAATAACACAGCAACATTCAGGACATAAGTCCTGACATCATTAACAACATTAACAACATTAACAACATCACCAATATCATAAACAATCTCCAACATCATCAACAAATTCATCCACTTTCAATATCAATCTCAGCCAAGGAGGAGTGCACAAGACACCCACCAGTACAAAGTATGCGATCAAATTCAATTAGGGTTCACAGCTCACAAGGGTACATAGGTACTTGTTTGTACAGTCTTTTAACGATCCCATTGCTTAATTAAACAAAAAAGTACTTTCAAGAGCTCTCGTGATCACAGTTCAAATGAAACTTGGATAATGGGCTCTCCTCAATGGTTTGAGTAACACTTTAAATGTAGGGCAGAATAACTATTCTGACTCAATGTTGTTGGAGATGCTGGGGATTGATCCCAGGACCTTGTGCATGCGAAGCACACGCTCTACCACTGAGCTACATCCCCTTTTCTTTTCCTGTTTTTAAAAAATTAATTATCCAAACAGTTGCTGATGTTAATGACAATGTCCAAAGAACAGCCCCAATTATTCTGTTGCTGCAGACTTGTTGGTAGCAGTTTAATGCTACAAATCTCCTCTAACACCACATCCTAAGAAACTCTTTCGGTTTGAAATGTTGTGTGACTGTGGATTAGTTTGTAAACTGAGACTCAGTTTAGTATTAAATGAAAGAGTCATGATGGAGAAGCTTGGGATTGATCCCAAGACCTTGTACATGCAAAGCACACGCTCTACCAGTGAGCTACATCCCCTTCATGTTATTATATCAATTGGTATGTTTATGTTTATTAAGGGTCCCCATTAGCTTTTGCTCTTGACAAAAGCTACTCTTCCTGGGGTCCGACACTTAAAACAATACAGCAATAACACAGCAACATTCAGGACATAAGTCCTGACATCATTAACAACATTAACAACATCACCAATATCATAAACAATCTCCAACATCATCCACGTTCAATATCAATCTCAGACAAGGAGGAGTGCACAAGACACCCACCAGTACAAAGTATGCGATCAAATTCAATTAGGGTTCACAGCTCACAAGGGTACATAGGTACTTGTTTGTACAGTCTTTTAACGATCCCATTGCTTAATTAAACAAAAAAGTACTTTCAAGAGCTCTCGTGATCACAGTTCAAATGAAACTTGGATAAGGGGCTCTTCTTAATGGTTTGAGTAATGCTTTAAATGTAGTGCAGAATAACTATTCTGACTCAATGTTGTTGGAGATGCTGGGGATTGATCCCAGGACCTCGTACATGCGAAGCACACGCTCTACCACTGAGCTACATCCCCTTCATGGTATCCTCATTATCTTCTGTAATTACTGTTTTGGATAATGAGGTACAGATGAACAAAGGGCCTGATTTTCAAGAAAAGGACACTACTTAATGATTTGAGTATGGTTGTCGATTCAGTACAGAAGAAGTTATCTGTTTGAATAGTGGTTTAGATGCTGGGGATTGATCCCAGTACCTCGTACGTGCAAAGCACACGCTCTACCACTGAGCTACATCCCCTTTTCTTTTCAAGTTTTTTTAAAATTAATTGTCCAAACAGTTGCTGATGTTAATAACAATGCCCAAGGAACAGCCCCAATTCTTCTGTTGCTGCAGACTTGTTGGCAGCAGTTTAATGCTACAAATCTCCTCTTACACCACATCCGAAGACACTCTTGTGGTTTGAAATGTTGTGTGACTTTGGATTAGTTTGTAAACTGAGACTTAGTTTAGTATTAAATGAAAGAGCAAATTTGGAGATGCTGGGGATTGAACCCAGGACCTTGTACATGCAAAGCACACGCTCTACCACTGAGCTACATCCCCTTCATGTTATCATGTAAAGCTGGACGTACTTGTTTGTACAGTCTTTTAACGATCCGATTGCTTAATTAAACAAAAAAGTACTTTCAAGAGCTCTCGTGATCACAGTTCAAATGAAAGTTGGATAAAGGGCCCTCCTCAATGGTTGGAGCAATGCTTTAAATGTAGAATAACTGGCTCAATGTTGTTGGAGATGCTGGGGATTGATCCCAGGACCTCGTACATGCAAAGCACACGCTCTACCACTGAACTACATCCCCTTTTTTAAAATTAATTATCTAAACAGTTGCTGATGTTAATGACAATGTCCAAAGAACAGCCCCAATTCTTCTGTTGCTGCAGACTTGTTGGCAGCAGTGTAATGCTACAAATCTCCTCTTACAGCACATCCTTATAAGACACCCTTTTGGTTTGAAATTTTGTGTGACTGTGGATTAGTTTGTAAACTGAGACTCAGTTTAGTATTAAATGAAAGAGTCATGATGGAGAAGCTGGGGATTGATCCCAAGACCTTGTACATGCGAAGCACACGCTCTACCACTGAGCTACATCCCCTTCATGTTATCATGTAAAGCTGGACATACTTGTTTGTACAGTCTTTTACCAATCCCATTGCTTAATTAAACAAAAAAGTACTTTCAAGAGCTCTCATGATCACAGTTCAAATGAAACTTGGATAAGGGTCTCTCCTCAATGGTTGGAGTAACGCTTTAAATGTAGTGCAGAATAACTATTCTGACTCGATGTTGTTCGAGATGATGGGGATTGATCCCAGGACCTCCTACATGCAAAGCACACGCTCTACCACTGAGCTACATCCCCTTTTCTTTTCCTGATTTAAAAAAATTAATTTTCCAAACAGTTGCTGATGTTAATAACAATGTCCAAAGAGCAGCCCCAATTTTTCTGTTGCTGCAGACTTGTTGGCAGCAGTTTAATGCTACAAATCTCCTCTTACACCACATCCTAAAACACTCTTTTGGTTTGAAATGTTGTGTGACTGTGGATTAGTTTGTAAACTGAGACTTAGTTGAGTATTAAATAAAAGAGCAAAGTTGGAGATGCTGGGGATTGAACCCAGGACCTTGTACATGCGAAGCACACGCTCTACCACTGAGCTACATCCCCTTCATGTTATCAGGTAAAGCTGGACGTACTTGTTTGTACAGTCTTTTACCAATCCCATTGCTTAATTAAACAAAAAAATAACTTTCAAGAGCTCTCGTGATCACAGTTCAAATGAAACTTGGATAAAGGGCTCTCCTCAATGGTTGGAGCAATGCTTTAAATGTAGGAAACAATAACTGGCTCAATGTTATTGGAGATGCTGGGGATTGATCCCAGGACCTTGTACATGCAAAGCACACGCTCTACCACTGAGCTACATCCCCTTCATTGGGTTACATCAATCCCGTTAGCATAATAGCATAATTGCCTAAGTCATTTTTTAGTCATCTCTTTGACTTAGGCATTTTTGACGCTACATACAAAGATGGCGGACCACATGAGACAGAGGGCTCTGCTGACCACAAGTGAAGCATTAGCTCTTCTTTTTTGATTCATCTGGTGAGCTAGTCCATATTTCCTCAACTTTCTAGACACTAAATGTACTTTCAGTCAATCAAAGGGATTAGGAACTGTGTGTTTAAACTTTTAATCACATTTCTGCGACAAGGTATGATGAAGTAGCAACGCTCAGCAACTTTATTTTGTGCTTCAGGGTCAGGAAATGAACTTGATACAAATTTAGAGAAGGACTCAGAGAAGGATTTAGAATACAGTAGATGTGAGAAAGAAGGAAATGACATAGACACCGGGCAACGGATTGAAGAAGAAACAGCCGATGAAGCCTCCAGAGCTGATTCTGATCCTGATTCTGATCCTGATTCATGGTCAGAAAGTGAACACGATGACTCTGTCTTGGATGAGGACTATAGACTTAAGAAAGATGACCGCCCAGATAATGATAGTGATGCAGACACGGCTCAACATAGTGAAGAAGAGGCTGCAATTGAAGCTCCCGCTGTTAAACGTCATAAGCGTCCAAGGTCACATATGTGGAAGCGACAGGTGATAAAAGAGAAGCGGCTTAAGGGGGGGAGTTACAACAACCCAACGGGACAGGAGAGGCAGCCAAAGACCATGGGCCCACCCTGCACATAACAGCACTGCTTAAGGTCGGAGAAACAAAGTTGTGAACTGCTGAGTGAAGAAGAGAGAACGGATATCTTCAACAATTTCTGGTCCACGCCCTCCTGGGAGACACGCAAGCTGTATATCCAGACTTTTGTGGAAAATGTGCCTATAAAGCAGAAGAAAGGTGGTGTTGCATCAAGGAGAAAAACGTCCCTATCATACCACCTGCAACTGGCAGATAAATGTAAACTACCTGTGTGTAAGATTATTTTCTGTTCAACCCTTGGCATTGCCCCCAGAACCATCGGATCATGGTTAACTGTGGACATGAAAACCAAAACTGATCCGCCCAAACCCAAGATCAATAAGACTGGTCCACATATGCCCATATCAGATGCTGACCAGGGGCCGTATTCACAAAGGATCTTAGGGCTAAAAGTAGCTCCTCACTGGCGAATTTAGGAGAAACTCTTAAACATAATGGGCGTGTCAGTCTTAAATATAGGACTCCTAATTGTATTCACTAAGAGCAATTCACAAAGTATTTTAGGCCTAAAAGTAGCACCTAAGTTTAGGAGAGCTTAAAAGTCCTCGAGAGGACTCCTAACTCAGTAAGACCTATTCACAAAGAATCTGAAAATTGCTGCGAGACGAAATGTTTTGGAGACAATGGAAGACTGTGAATTGATCAAGAGATATAGGCTAAATCGTAAGGGTATCAAACTTGTTGTGGAATTAGTGCGGGATGCAATAACATCCCCGACTAACAGGAATAACCCGATTAGTCCGGAAATAAAATGTTTGGCAACACTACGATATTTAGCAACAGGGAAAATGCAACTTTGCAATGCCGACGATTTAGGAATATCGCAAACATCAGTCAGCCGTGCCATAAACCAAACCATCAACGCGCTCTCTAGACCACATATCATCCAACCGTTTATACGGTTTCCTTTGGACAATCAACAACTACACAGGATCAAAGCCAACTTCATGGCAATTGCAGGTATGCCCGGTGCGGTCGGTGCTATTGACGGGACGCAAATAAAAATAATTGCGCCATCCAAAGATGAGGACGTGTTCGTCAATAGAAAGAAAGTACATTCCATCAACACGCAGATTGTTTTCATTCATCATGATAGGGTGGCTTGAACGGCGGAATGGGCTGTTATTGAAAGTGTTTAAGTGCTGGAAATATGCTCATTGGATAATAGTTTGCGGGGTGCTTTTTATTGCCTCCTTGATTTAATGCAATATACGTATTTTTATTGTTTGCTCTCTCTCTTTAACGTGCATATACAACGTCATTATCGTGGTCTGCACAAACTTGTCATCATGCGTGTATTCTGCTAACTGCACTGTCCATAACTATTTGATAGGAATACATTTCTAGCCTAGGCTATTTCCTTGTTTTAGTGGGCTCGTTTGTGGGATGTTGCGGATGAGTTTCACCGAGACCGCCTGCTCTGAACAACCAATCACCGTACTGACCGCTTCTAAACTCATGCACGAGAATCGACGTAATCCATAGCAACGGCGCGTCACTCTTAGTTCACTCTTAGTGATTTATACTTAGTATGAGTAGGTCTCAGCGGCTTTGTGAATAACTTTTAAGAAAAAACTCCTACATAAAATGTTTTAGCGCGAGTTAGGAGCACTCCTAGCGGTAAGATAAAATGCTTTGTGAATACGGCCCCAGACCTTCCTGAAAGAATGGCTCTCTGGGCTGCCTACTGTTCCATCCCATTACTGCCGTCAGGTTCCCTCCTATCAGGATAAGATGTTTGTGGAGCCGGGAACAGTTCTAAGTGACCTTCACAAGGAATACCAGAAAGCTGCTGGTAAAAATGGAGCACGTGTTGTGAGTGAGACATATTTCCGAAAAGTGTTCAGTGAGCAGAAATACTCTGTGTTCGTACCAAAAAAAGACCAGTGTGATGTATGTATCGGCGCCAAGGTGGGAAATATAGATCAGGATACCCTTACTACTCACATGAAATTAAAGGCTCAAGCTCAAGCTGAAAAAGCTAAGGATAAACAGGAATCCAGTGACAAGCTCTCAGTGTGGACAATGGACCTTCAGAGCGTTCTTCTGTGTCCCAAGGCAAAAGCTAGCAAGATGTATTACAAAACTAAATTACAGATGCACAACTTTACTTGCTTCAATCTGGGTAACAAATATGGCTATTGTTACGCCTGGGAGGAGCATGAGGGCTCCCTCAGCAGCGAGGTTTTTGCCCATCTGCAGTGCAAGCACTTTGAGTCAGTCCTAGACGCCAAACGGAACATCCAAATGGTCATAGTCTGGAGTGATGGCTGCGGCTATCAAAATCGATGTTGTACCATCACAAATGCGTACCTAGATCTGGCCATGAAGCATTGTGTCACCATAGAACAAAAGTTTCTGCTTGCAGGGCACACACAAATGGAGTGCGACTCCATGCATAGCCTCATTGAACGGCGTACCATCAAAGATATTCACACTCCACGTGATTACATTGTCATCTTTGAGACTGCACCTTTGCACCCATCCCCATACAAGGTGACCCAGCTATACCACAGTGACTTCATGAAGTAATCTGGGGCCTATGTCACCAAAATTCGACCAGGCAGAAAAGTTGGCGACCCCACAGTCCATGACCTTCGGGCTCTCCAGTACTTGGCAGATGGTCGAATCCGGCACAAGTTGGATTTTGAGTCTGACTGGGAGGACCTACCTCAGCGACTCAGCATCCCCGAAGAACCGGTCCACTGGGTCCCACTCTTTCCTGCCCAATTGCCAATTACTCTCAGGAAATACAATGACTTGCAGGCAATGAAACCAGTACTACCAAGAGTGGCCCAGCAGTACTACGACAACCTCCCTCATCAATAGAAAACGAGTTCACACAGCACCTGAGTAGGATATGGTTAAGGTTAAACAAGTAAAACAACTTGGTTAAGGTCCGACATTTAGAACAACTTGGTTAAGGTTAGACAGGTAACACAACTTGGTTATATTTAGGAAAGTAAAACTACTTTTCTATGTTATGTTTGTATTCATGTGTAAAAAAAGTTGTGAAAGAGAAATGGCCTAAGTCATGGCACATTCTGCCTAAGTCATTTTTATTTGGTATGCAATTGATGTTGTGTCTTTTTTTTGTTGCAAATTTGTTCACACATCTGGTTGAACTTACTGTTACAAAATCAATAAGAAATACCAATGTGCTTGCTAAAAATTGGGGTTTTTCTTGTTTTCCAAAATCATTCAAATATGACTTGGGCAATTATGCTATTAGGTACTTGTTTGTTTATTATTTTACTAATTCTATTACTTGATTATATACAAAAATTACTTTCAAGAGCTCTTATTATCACAACATAAATGAACATATTCCTTGAGTGTCCATTTGTCAAGACTTTAAGATGTTATTGGCAATGATGGAGATGCTGGGGATTGATCCCAGGACCTTTTACATGTTAAGCACACCCTCTACCACTGAGCTACATCCCCTTCAATTTTATTATATCAATTGCTAGGTACTTGTTTGTAACGTCTTTTAACGATCCGATTGCTTAATTAAACAAAAAAGTACTTTCAAGAGCTCTCGTGATCACAGTTCAAATGAAAGTTGGATAAAGGGCTCTCCTCAATGGTTGGAGCAATGCTTTAAATGTAGAATAACTGGCTCAATGTTGTTGGAGATGCTGGGGATTGATCCCAGGACCTCATACAGTCGACCGCGGGGGCAATGCTGGTAGATCGCGAGTCATTCATAAATTTAAAAAAATCCAGCTCCGTTAAAATAGACAAAACAGGTTTTGATCCCTCCTCCTTTGGCCTCCCTGCCACTTAATTCAGGAGTTGACTTGATTGACAGAAAAAGCGACCTATTGCTTTCCAGTCTGTTAACACAGAATGCAAAGCGATACAAAATCAGTCAAGTGCCGGGAGAGACAAACAACAAAATGAGTGCGGGAACGAGCAAAAAGCTAAAGACATACCACTTCCACACAGAATGGGAGGGAGAATCTTTTTTTGTGATGTCACATTCAAAGGTTATTTGCCTTATTTGTAAAGCAAGCGTCGCTCTGCCAAAGAAAGGTAACGTGGAGAGGCATTATCGGAGTGTTCACAAGGCATATGACAGCGACTTCCCTCCGAGTAGCGAGTTGAGAAAGAGAAAGGTCATGTATTATTGCTACACAAACATTATCTCTTAGTCTTAGTGTCGCCAACTCGTTTCTAACATGCAAAAAGACAAACAAATGCGTCTATGGTCGGTGTATTTTCTATCTTTCCAATCCAGAAGAGATCTCTCTCTCCCCCGTCTGTTTGCAAGGGGGCGGGGCAGTTTACACACACGCATCTGCTACATGCAGCAACACACGGAGGAGATGGTGGAGAGAAGCGCTCCAAGGTGTGGTTACATGTTACCCGTCTTGAGGTGGACAATGCTCGTCACCAAAAGTGTTTAGCATGTAAGGGCGGTAACACGAGCAATTTGTCTAAACATTTAGCAAAAGTGCACCACATTCAGACGGAGGAATGCACCGGGTTCGACTGTCTTTCGAGTAGCTCTGTAGCCCCATCCACGAGTAACGTTTCCACGTCAGGTGTTATGTATGCTAGCAGCAACACACGGAGTTAACTACATTATACAAACATGGGTTAATGATTAGAGGTAACTGAGTTATTTATTTTGTTAAAGTTTCAGCTATTCTGTTTCCAGTTCTGTCATCAGATTATTTAATAAGATTTGTTAAAACATTGTTGTTTCTTTTGATGTGAAATATTATTTATTTAATTCAAATAAAAAGCAATGTTAATTTTGTTCACAATTTGTTAAGTTAATTTAATAATATGTGTATTTTTGAATCAAGTATTCATCTTTATTGTCTTCATTGTTAGTTTCCACATGCCTAAAACAACCTCAAACTAAATCTAAAAGTTGATGGCTAAATAAGAGCGTTTGAGAAATTGTGCAAGGCACACAGTAGTAGTCCGAATAGTCGATTAATCGTTTCATTAATCTATAGATTAATCGATAATCAAATTAGTCGTTTGTTGCAGCCCTATTGTAGTTATCCCATGTAAAAATAAAATGTGTTATTCAGCAACCCTTGCAATTTGGGATTTTATTTTTGGTTGGTAGACCTCGGTTAGCTGGTCATTTCAAAAGTAGCTCACCAGCCAAAAAAGTGTGGGCACCCCTGTCATACATGCAAAGCACACGCTCTACCACTGAGCTACATCCCCTTTTTTAAAATTAATTATCTAAACACTTGCTGATGTTAATGACAATGTCCAAAGAACAGCCCCAATTCTTCTGTTGCTGCAGACTTGTTGGCAGCAGTTTAATGCTACAAATCTCCTCTTAAACCACATCCTAAGAAACTCTTTTGGTTTGAAATGTTGTCTGACTGTGGATTAGTTTGTAAACTGAGACTCAGTTTAGTATTAAATGAAAGAGTCATGATGGAGAAGCTTGGGATTGATCCCAAGACCTTGTACATGCAAAGCACACCCTCTACCACTGAGCTACATCCCCTTCATGTTATTACATCAATTGGTATGTTTATGGTTATTAAGGATCCCCATTAGCTTTTGCTCTTGACAAAAGCTACTCTTCCTGGGGTCCGACACTTAAAACAATACAGCAATAACACAGCAACATTCAGGACATAAGTCCTGACATCATTAACAACTTTAACAACATCACCAATATCATAAACAATCTCCAACATCATCCACGTTCAATATCAATCTCAGACAAGGAGGAGTGCACAAGACAACCACCAGTACAAAGTACGCGATCAAATTCAATTAGGGTTCACAGTTCACAAGGGTACATAGGTACTTGTTTGTACAGTCTTTTAACGATCCCATTGCTTAATTAAACAAAAAAGTACTTTCAAGAGCTCTCGTGATCACAGTTCAAATGAAACTTGGATAAAGGGCTCTCCTTAACGGTTTGAGTAATGCTTTAAATGTAGTGCAGAATAACTATTCTGACTCAATGTTGTTGGAGATGCTGGGGATTGATCCCAGGACCTTGTACATGCAAAGCACACGCTCTGCCACTGAGCTACATCCCCTTCATTGTGTCACATCGATCCTTACATATGTACTTGTTTGTTTATTATTTTTGACTAATTCTAGTTCTCGATTATATAAAAATATAACTTTCAAGAGCTCTTATTATCACAACAGACTCCTTGAGTGTCAATTTGTCGAGACTTTAAGATGTTATTGGCAATGTTGGAGATACTGGGGATTGATCCCAGGACTTTGTACATGCTAAGCACACCCTCTACCACTGAGCTACATCCCCTTCAATTTTATTATATCAATTGCTAGGTACTTGTTTGTAACGTCTTTTAACGATCCGATTGCTTCATTAAACAAAAAAGTATTCTCAAGAGCTCTCGTGATCACAGTTCAAATGAAACTTGGATAAAGGGCTCTCCTTAATGGTTGGAGCAATGCTTTAAATGTAGGAAAGAATAACTGGCTCAATGTTGTTGGAGATGCTGGGGATTGATCCCAGGACCTCGTACATGCAAAGCACACGCTCTACCACTGAGCTACATCCCCTTTTCTTTTCCTGTTTTTTTTAAATTAATTATCCAAACAGTTGCTGATGTTAATAACAATGTCCAAAGAACAGCCCCAATTCTTCTGTTGCTGCAGACTTGTTGGCAGCAGTTTAATGCTACAAATCTCCTCTTACACCACATCCAAAGACACTCTTTTGATTTGAAATGTTGTGTGACTGTGGATTAGTTTGTAAACTGAGACTCAGTTTAGTATTAAATGAAAGAGCAAAGTTGGAGATGCTGGGGATTGAACCCAGGACCTTGTACATGCAAAGCACACGCTCTACCACTGAGCTACATCCCCTTCATGTTATCAGGTAAAGCTGGACGTACTTGTTTGTACAGTCTTTCACCAATCCCATTGCTTAATTAAACAAAAAAGTACTTTCAAGAGCTCTTGTGATCACAGTTCAAATGAAACTTGGATAAAGGGCTCTCCTCAATGGTTGGAGCAATGCTTTAAATATAGAATAACTGGCTTAATGTTGTTGGAGATGCTGGGGATTGATCCCAGGACCTCGTACATGCAAAGCACACGCTCTACCACTGAGCTACACCCCCTTTTTTAAAATTAATTATCTAAACAGTTGCTGATTTTAATGACAATGTCCAAAGAGCAGCCCCAATTCTTCTGTTGCTGCAGACTTGTTGGCAGCAGTTTAATGCTACAAATCTCCTCTTACACCACATCCTAAGAAACTCTTTTGGTTTGAAATGTTGTGTGACTGTGGATTAGTTTGTAAACTGAGACTCAGTTTAGTATTAAATGAAAGAGTCATGACGGAGAAGCTTGGGATTGATCCCAATACCTTGTACATGCGAAGCACACGCTCTACCACTGAGCTACATCCCCTTTTCTTTTCCTGTTTTTTTTAAATTAATTATCCAAACAGTTGCTGATGTTAATAACAATGTCCAAAGAACAGCCCCAATTCTTCTGTTGCTGCAGACTTGTTGGCAGCAGTTTAATGCTACAAATCTCCTCTTACACCACATCCTAAGACACTCTCTTGATTTGAAATGTTGTGTGACTGTGGATTAGTTTGTAAACTGAGACTCAGTTTAGTATTAAATGAAAGAGCAAAGTTGGAGATGCTGGGGATTGAACCCAGGACCTTGTACATGCAAAGCACACGCTCTACCACTGAGCTACATCCCCTTCATGTTCGCAGGTAAAGCTGGACGTACTTGTTTGTACAGTCTTTCACCAATCCCATTGCTTAATTAAACAAAAAAGTACTTTCAAGAGCTCTTGTGATCACAGTTCAAATGAAACTTGGATAAAGGGCTCTCCTCAATGGTTGGAGCAATGCTTTAAATATAGAATAACTGGCTTAATGTTGTTGGAGATGCTGGGGATTGATCCCAGGACCTCGTACATGCAAAGCACACGCTCTACCACTGAGCTACACCCCCTTTTTTTAAATTAATTATCTAAACAGTTGCTGATTTTAATGACAATGTCCAAAGAACAGCCCCAATTCTTCTGTTGCTGCAGACTTGTTGGCAGCAGTTTAATGCTACAAATCTCCTCTTACACCACATCCTAAGAAACTCTTTTGGTTTGAAATGTTGTGTGACTGTGGATTAGTTTGTAAACTGAGACTCAGTTTAGTATTAAATGAAAGAGTCATGACGGAGAAGCTTGGGATTGATCCCAATACCTTGTACATGCGAAGCACACGCTCTACCAATGAGCTACATCCCCTTCATGTTTTTATATCTATTGGTATGTTTATGTTTATTAAGGATCCCCAGTAGCTTTTGCTCTTGACAAAAGCTACTCTTCCTGGGGTCCGACACTTAAAACAATACAACATAACACAGCAACATTCAGGACATAAATCCTGACATCATTAACAACATTAACAACATTAACAACATCACCAATATCATAAACAATCTCCAACATCATCAACAAATTCATCCACTTTCAATATCAATCTCAGCCAGGGAGGAGTGCACAAGACACCCACCAGTACAAAGTATGCGATCAAATTCAATTAGGGTTCACAGCTCACAAGGGTACATAGGTACTTGTTTGTACAGTCTTTTAACGATCCCATTGCTTAATTAAACAAAAAAGTACTTTCAAGAGCTCTCGTGATCACAGTTCAAATGAAAGTTGGATAAAGGGCTCTCCTCAATGTTTGGAGCAATGCTTTAAATGTAGGAAACAATAACTTGCTCAATGTTATTGGAGATGCTGGGATTGATCCCAGGACCTTGTACATGCAAAGCACACGCTCTACCACTGAGCTACATCCCCTTCATGTTATCAGGTAAAGCTGGACGTACTTGTTTGTACAGTCTTTCACCAATCCCATTGCTTAATTAAACAAAAAAGTACTTTCAAGAGCTCTCGTGATCACAGTTCAAATGAAACTTGGATAAAGGGCTCTCCTCAATGGTTGGAGCAATGCTTTAAATGTAGAATAACTGGCTCTATGTTGTTGGAGATGCTGGGGATTGATCCCAGGACCTCATACATGCAAAGCACACGCTCTACCACTGAGCTACATCCCCTTTTTTAAAATTAATTATCTAAACAGTTGCTGATGTTAATGACAATGTCCAAAGAACAGCGCCAATTCTTCTGTTGCTGCAGACTTTTTGGGAGCAGTTTAATGCTACAAACCTCCTCTTACACCACATCCTAAGAAACTCTTTTGGTTTGAAATGTTGTGTGACTGTGGATTAGTTTGTAAACTGAGACTCAGTTTAGTATTAAATGAAAGAGTCATGATGGAGAAGCTTGGGATTGATCGCAAGACCTTGTACATGCGAAGCACACGCTCTACCACTGAGCTACATTCCCTTCATCTTATTATATCAATTGATATGTTTATGTTTATTAAGGATCCCCATTAGCTTTTGCTATTGACAAAAGCTACTCTTCCTGGGGTCCGACACTTAAAACAATACAGCAATAACACAGCAACATTCAGGACATCTGTCCTGACATCATTAACAACATTAACAACATCACCAATATCATAAACAATCTCCAACATCATCAACAAAGTCATCCACGTTCAATATCAATCTCAGACAAGGAGGAGTGCACAAGACACCTACCAGTACAAAGTATGCGATCAAATTCAATTAGGGTTCACAGCTCACAAGGGTACATAGGTACTTGTTTGTACAGTCTTTTAACAATCCCTTGCTTAATTAAACAAAAAAGTAATTTCAAGAGCTCTCATGATCACAGTTCAAATGAAACTTGGATAAAGGGCTCTCCTTAACGGTTTCAGTAACGCTTTAAATGTAGTAAAGAATAACTATTCTGACTCGATGTTGTTCGAGATGATGGGGATTGATCCCAGGACCTCCTACATGCAAAGCACACGCTCTACCACTGAGCTACATCCCCTTTACTTTTCCTGTTTTTTTAAAATTAATTATCCAAACAGTTGCTGATGTTAATAACAATGTCCAAAGAGCAGCCCCCATTCTTCTGTTGCTGCAGACTTGTTGGCAGCAGTTTAATGCTACAAATCTCCTCTTACACCACATCCTAAAACACTCTTTTGGTTTGAAATGTTGTGTGACTGTGGATTAGTTGTAAACTGAGACTCAGTTTAGTATTAAATGAAAGAGTCATGATGGAGAAGCTGGGGATTGATCCCAAGACCTTGTACATGCGAAGCACACGCTCTACCACTGAGCTACATCCCCTTCATTGCAAATTTGTTCACACATCTTGTTGAACTTACTGTTACAAAATCAATAAAAAATACCAATGTGCTTGCTAAAAATTGGGTTTTTTCTTGTTTTCCAAAAACATTCAAATATGACTTGGGCAATTATGCTATTAGGTACTTGTTTGTTTATTATTTTACTAATTCTATTACTTGATTATATACAAAAATTACTTTCAAGAGCTCTTATTATCACAACCTAAATGAACATATTCCTTGAGTGTCCATTTGTCGAGACTTTAAGATGTTATTGGCAATGATGGAGATGCTGGGGATTGATCCCAGGACCTTTTACATGCTAAGCACACCCTCTACCACTGAGCTACATCCCCTTCAATTTTATTATATCAATTGGTAGGTACTTGTTTGTAACGTCTTTTAACGATCCGATTGCTTCATTCAAGCACACGCTCTACCACTGAGCTACATCCCCTTAATGTTATCAGGTAAAGCTGGACGTACTTGTTTGTACAGTCTTTCACCAATCCCATTGCTTAATTAAACAAAAAAGTACTTTCAAGAGCTCTCGTGATCACAGTTCAAATGAAACTTGGATAAAGGGCTCTCCTCAATGGTTGGAGCAATGCTTTAAATGTAGAATAACTGGCTCAATGTTGTTGGAGATGCTGGGGATTGATCCCAGGACCTCATACATGCAAAGCACACACTTTACCACTGAGCTACATCCCCTTTTTTAAAATTAATTATCTAAACACTTGGTGATGTTAATGACAATGTCCAAAGAACGGCCCCAATTCTTCTGTTGCTGCAGACTTGTTGGCAGCAGTTTAATGCTACAAATCTCCTCTTACACCACATCCTAAAACACTCTTTTGGTTTGAACTGTTGTGTGACTGTGGATTAGTTGTAAACTGAGACTCAGTTTAGTATTAAATGAAAGAGTCATGATAGAGAAGCTGGGGATTGATCCCAAGACCTTGTACATGCGAAGCACACGCTCTACCACTGAGCTACATCCCCTTCATGTTATTACATCAATTGGTATGTTTATGTTTATTAAGGATCCCCATTAGCTTTTGCTCTTGACAAAAGCTACTCTTCCTGGGGTCCGACACTTAAAACAATACAGCAATAACACAGCAACATTCAGGACATAAGTCCTGACATCATTAACAACATTAACAACATCACCAATATCATAAACAATCTCCAACATCATCCACGTTCAATATCAATCTCAGACAAGGAGGAGTGCACAAGATACCCACCAGTACAAAGTATGCGATCAAATTCAATTAGGGTTCACAGCTCACAAGGGTACATAGGTACTTGTTTGTACAGTCTTTTAACGATCCCATTGCTTAATTAAACAAAAAAGTACTTTCAAGAGCTCTCGTGATCACAGTTCAAATGAAACTTGGATAAGGGTCTGATCCCAGGACCTCGTACATGCAAAGCACACGCTCTACCACTGAGCTACATCCCCTTTTCTTTTCAAGTTTTTTTTTTATTACTTATCCCAACAGTTGCTGATGTTAATAACAATGTCCAAAGAACAGCCCCAATTCTTCTGTTGCTGCAGACTTGTTGGCAGCAGTTTAATGCTACAAATCTCCTCTTACACCACATCCTAAGAAACTCTTTTGGTTTGAAATGTTGTGTGACTGTGGATTAGTTTGTAAAGTGAGGCTCAGTTTAGTATTAAATGAAAGAGTCATGATGGAGAAGCTGGGGATTGATCCCAAGACCTTGTACATGCGAAGCACACGCTCTACCACTGAGCTACATCCCCTTCATGTTATTACATCAATTGGTATGTTTATGTTTATTAAGGATCCCCATTAGCTTTTGCTCTTGACAAAAGCTACTCTTCTTGGGGTCCGACACTTAAAACAATACAGCAATAACACAGCAACATTCAGGACATAAGTCCTGACATCATTAACAACATTAACAACATCACCAATATCATAAACAATCTCCAACATCATCCACTTTCAATATCAATCTCAGACACGGAGGAGTGCACAAGACACCCACCAGTACAAAGTATGCGATCAAATTCAATTAGGGTTCACAGCTCACAAGGGTACATAGGTACTTGTTTGTACAGTCTTTTAACGATCCCATTGCTTAATTAAACAAAAAAGTACTTTCAAGAGCTCTCGTGATCACAGTTCAAATGAAACTTGGATAAGGGTCTGATCCCAGGACCTCGTACATGCAAAGCACACGCTCTACCACTGAGCTACATCCCCTTTTCTTTTCAAGTTTTTTTTAAATTAATTACCCAAACAGTTGCTGATGTTAATAACAATGTCCAAAGAACAGCCCCAATTCTTCTGTTGCTGCAGACTTGTTGGCAGCAGTTTAATGCTACAAATCTCCTCTTACACCACATCCGAAGACACTCTTTTGGTTTGAAATGTTGTGTGACTGTGGATTAGTTTGTAAACTGAGACTTAGTTTAGTATTAAATGAAAGAGCAAAGTTGGAGATACTGGGGATTGAACCCAGGACCTTGTACATGCAAAGCACACGCTCTACCACTGAGCTACATCCCCTTCATGTTATAATGTAAAGCTGGACGTACTTGTTTGTACAGTCTTTTACCAATCCCATTGCTTAATTAAACAAAAAAGTACTTTCAAGAGCTCTCGTGATCACAGTTCAAATGAAACTTGGATAAGGGGCTCTTCTTAATGGTTTGAGTAACGCTTTAAATGTAGTGCAGAATAACTATTCTGACTCAATGTTGTTGGAGATGCTGGGGATTGATCCCAGGACCTCGTACATGCGAAGCACACGCTCTACCACTGAGCTACATCCCCTTCATGGTATCCTCATTATCTTCTGTAATTACTGTTTTGGATAATGAGGTACAGATGAACAAAGGGCCTGATTTTCAAGAAAAGGACACTTCTTAATGATTTGAGTATGGTTGTCGATTCAGTACAGAAGAAGTTATCTGTTTGAATAGTGGTTTAGATGCTGGGGATTGATCCCAGTACCTCGTACGTGCAAAGCACACGCTCTACCACTGAGCTACATCCCCTTTTCTTTTCAAGTTTTTTTAAAATTAATTGTCCAAACAGTTGCTGATGTTAATAACAATGCCCAAGGAACAGCCCCAATTCTTCTGTTGCTGCAGACTTGTTGGCAGCAGTTTAATGCTACAAATCTCCTCTTACACCACATCCGAAGACACTCTTGTGGTTTGAAATGTTGTGTGACTTTGGATTAGTTTGTAAACTGAGACTTAGTTTAGTATTAAATGAAAGAGCAAATTTGGAGATGCTGGGGATTGAACCCAGGACCTTGTACATGCAAAGCACACGCTCTACCACTGAGCTACATCCCCTTCATGTTATCATGTAAAGCTGGACGTACTTGTTTGTACAGTCTTTTAACGATCCGATTGCTTAATTAAACAAAAAAGTACTTTCAAGAGCTCTCGTGATCACAGTTCAAATGAAACTTGGATAAAGGGCTCTCCTCAATGGTTGGAGCAATGCTTTAAATGTAGAATAACTGGCTCAATGTTGTTGGAGATGCTGGGGATTGATCCCAGGACCTCGTACATGCAAAGCACACGCTCTACCACTGAACTACATCCCCTTTTTTAAAATTAATTATCTAAACAGTTGCTGATGTTAATGACAATGTCCAAAGAACAGCCCCCAATTCTTCTGTTGCTGCAGACTTGTTGGCAGCAGTGTAATGCTACAAATCTCCTCTTACAGCACATCCTTATAAGACACCCTTTTGGTTTGAAATTTTGTGTGACTGTGGATTAGTTTGTAAACTGAGACTCAGTTTAGTATTAAATGAAAGAGTCATGATGGAGAAGCTGGGGATTGATCCCAAGACCTTGTACATGCGAAGCACACGCTCTACCACTGAGCTACATCTCCTTCATGTTATCATGTAAAGCTGGACATACTTGTCTTTTACCAATCCCATTGCTTAATTAAACAAAAAAGTACTTTCAAGAGCTCTCGTGATCACAGTTCAAATGAAAGTTGGATAAAGGGCTCTCCTCAATGGTTGGAGCAATGCTTTAAATGTAGGAAACAATAACTGGCTCAATGTTATTGGAGATGCTGGGGATTGATCCCAGGACCTTGTACATGCGAAGCACACGCTCTACCACTGAGCTACATCCCCTTCATGGTATCCTCATTATCTTCTGTAATTACTGTTTTGGATAATGAGGTACAGATGAACAAAGGGCCTGATTTTCAAGAAAAGGACACTACTTAATGATTTGAGTATGGTTGTCGAGACAGTACAGAAGAAGTTATGTGTTTGAATAGTGGTTTAGATGCTGGGGATTGATCCCAGTACCTCGT
>NC_136904.1:74461867-74474367 GCF_949606895.1 Notothenia rossii
AAGCACACGCTCTACCAGTGAGCTACATCCCCTTCATGTTATTATATCAATTGGTATGTTTATGTTTATTAAGGGTCCCCATTAGCTTTTGCTCTTGACAAAAGCTACTCTTCCTGGGGTCCGACACTTAAAACAATACAGCAATAACACAGCAACATTCAGGACATAAGTCCTGACATCATTAACAACATTAACAACATCACCAATATCATAAACAATCTCCAACATCATCCACGTTCAATATCAATCTCAGACAAGGAGGAGTGCACAAGACACCCACCAGTACAAAGTATGCGATCAAATTCAATTAGGGTTCACAGCTCACAAGGGTACATAGGTACTTGTTTGTACAGTCTTTTAACGATCCCATTGCTTAATTAAACAAAAAAGTACTTTCAAGAGCTCTCGTGATCACAGTTCAAATGAAACTTGGATAAGGGGCTCTTCTTAATGGTTTGAGTAACGCTTTAAATGTAGTGCAGAATAACTATTCTGACTCAATGTTGTTGGAGATGCTGGGGATTGATCCCAGGACCTCGTACATGCGAAGCACACGCTCTACCACTGAGCTACATCCCCTTCATGGTATCCTCATTATCTTCTGTAATTACTGTTTTGGATAATGAGGTACAGATGAACAAAGGGCCTGATTTTCAAGAAAAGGACACTACTTAATGATTTGAGTATGGTTGTCGATTCAGTACAGAAGAAGTTATCTGTTTGAATAGTGGTTTAGATGCTGGGGATTGATCCCAGTACCTCGTACGTGCAAAGCACACGCTCTACCACTGAGCTACATCCCCTTTTCTTTTCAAGTTTTTTTTAAATTAATTGTCCAAACAGTTGCTGATGTTAATAACAATGCCCAAGGAACAGCCCCAATTCTTCTGTTGCTGCAGACTTGTTGGCAGCAGTTTAATGCTACAAATCTCCTCTTACACCACATCCGAAGACACTCTTGTGGTTTGAAATGTTGTGTGACTTTGGATTAGTTTGTAAACTGAGACTTAGTTTAGTATTAAATGAAAGAGCAAATTTGGAGATGCTGGGGATTGAACCCAGGACCTTGTACATGCAAAGCACACGCTCTACCACTGAGCTACATCCCCTTCATGTTATCATCTAAAGCTGGACGTACTTGTTTGTACAGTCTTTTAACGATCCGATTGCTTAATTAAACAAAAAAGTACTTTCAAGAGCTCTCGTGATCACAGTTCAAATGAAACTTGGATAAAGGGCTCTCCTCAATGGTTGGAGCAATGCTTTAAATGTAGAATAACTGGCTCAATGTTGTTGGAGATGCTGGGGATTGATCCCAGGACCTCGTACATGCAAAGCACACTCTCTACCACTGAACTACATCCCCTTTTTTAAAATTAATTATCTAAACAGTTGCTGATGTTAATGACAATGTCCAAAGAACAGCCCCAATTCTTCTGTTGCTGCAGACTTGTTGGCAGCAGTGTAATGCTACAAATCTCCTCTTACAGCACATCCTTATAAGACACCCTTTTGGTTTGAAATGTTGTGTGACTGTGGATTAGTTTGTAAACTGAGACTCAGTTTAGTATTAAATGAAAGAGTCATGATGGAGAAGCTGGGGATTGATCCCAAGACCTTGTACATGCGAAGCACACGCTCTACCACTGAGCTACATCCCCTTCATGTTATCATGTAAAGCTGGACATACTTGTTTGTACAGTCTTTTACCAATCCCATTGCTTAATTAAACAAAAAAGTACTTTCAAGAGCTCTCGTGATCACAGTTCAAATGAAAGTTGGATAAAGGGCTCTCCTCAATGGTTGGAGCAATGCTTTAAATGTAGGAAACAATAACTGGCTCAATGTTATTGGAGATGCTGGGGATTGATCCCAGGACCTTGTACATGCAAAGCACACGCTCTACCACTGAGCTACATCTCCTTCATTGGGTTACATCAATCCCGTTAGCCTAATAGCATAATTGCCTAAGTCATTTTTTAGTCATCTCTTTGACTTAGGCATTTTTGACGCTACATACAAAGATGGCGGACCACATGAGACAGAGGGCTCTGCTGACCACAAGTGAAGCATTAGCAATTCTTTTTTGATTCATCTGGTGAGCTAGTCCATATTTCCTCAACTTTCTAGACACTAAATGTACTTTCAGTCAATCAAAGGGATTAGGAACTGTGTGTTTAAACTTTGAATCACATTTCTGCGACAAGGTATGATGAAGTAGCAACGCTCAGCAACTTTATTTTGTGCTTCAGGGTCAGGAAATGAACTTGATACAAATTTAGAGAAGGACTCAGAGAAGGATTTAGAATACAGTAGATGTGAGAAAGAAGGAAATGACATAGACACCGGGCAACGGATTGAAGAAGAAACAGCCGATGAAGCCTCCAGAGCTGATTCTGATCCTGATTCTGATCCTGATTCATGGTCAGAAAGTGAACACGATGACTCTGTCTTGGATGAGGACTATAGACTTAAGAAAGATGACCGCCCAGATGATGATAGTGATGCAGACACGGCTCAACATAGTGAAGAAGAGGCTGCAATTGAAGCTCCCGCTGTTAAACGTCATAAGCGTCCAAGGTCACATATGTGGAAGCGACAGGTGATAAAAGAGAAGCGCCTTAAGGGGGGGAGTTACAACAACCCAACGGGACAGGAGAGGCAGCCAAAGACCATGGGCCCACCCTGCACATAACAGCACTGCTTAAGGTCGGAGAAACAAAGTTGTGAACTGCTGAGTGAAGAAGAGAGAACGGATATCTTCAACAATTTCTGGTCCACGCCCTCCTGGGAGACACGCAAGCTGTATATCCAGACTTTTGTGGAAAATGTGCCTATAAAGCAGAAGAAAGGTGGTGTTGCATCAAGGAGAAAAACGTCCCTATCATACCACCTGCAACTGGCAGATAGATGTAAACTACCTGTGTGTAAGATTATTTTCTGTTCAACCCTTGGCATTGCCCCCAGAACCATCGGATCATGGTTAACTGTGGACATGAAAACCAAAACTGATCCGCCCAAACCCAAGATCAATAAGACTGGTCCACATATGCCCATATCAGATGCTGACCAGGGGCCGTATTCACAAAGGATCTTAGGGCTAAAAGTAGCTCCTCACTGGCGAATTTAGGAGAAACTCCTAAACATAATGGGCGTGTCAGTCTTAAATTTAGGACTCCTAATTTTATTCACTTAGAGCAATTCACAAAGTATTTTAGGCCTAAAAGTAGCACCTAAGTTTAGGAGAGCTTAAAAGTCCTCGAGAGGACTCTTAACTCAGTAAGACCTATTCACAAAGAATCTGAAAATTGCTGCGAGACGAAATGTTTTGGAGACAATGGAAGACTGTGAATTGATCAAGAGATATAGGCTAAATCGTGAGGGTATCAAACTTGTTGTGGAATTAGTGCGGGATGCAATAACATCCCCGACTAACAGGAATAACCCGATTAGTCCGGAAATAAAATGTTTGGCAACACTACGATATTTAGCAACAGGGAGAATGCAACTTTGCAATGCCGACGATTTAGGAATATCGCAACCATCAGTCAGCCGTGCCATAAACCAAACCATCAACGCGCTCTCTAGACCACATATCATCCAACAGTTTATCCGGTTTCCTTTGGACAATCAACAACTACACAGGATCAAAGCCAACTTCATGGCAATTGCAGGTATGCCCGGTGCGGTCGGTGCTATTGACGGGACGCAAATAAAAATAATTGCGCCATCAAAAGATGAGGACGTGTTCGTCAATAGAAAGAAAGTACATACTGTAACGTCCACCCGGACGTGTCGGAATGACGAGTGAAGCGTTCTCAAGTTAAACAGGTTTATTAACAACCAACGGCTCTCATCCGTCCTTTCTCACTCTCTCTCCTCTCGCGCCAACCTCTCACTCACCTCCACGCGCCCACACAGACACACACACACCAAACCCTCTGCTCCCCAACCCCGCCCCTACCTGCTCTCCTCACAGAAGCCTGACACAAACAGTTAACAGAACACTTGAACAATAAATGCAGATCGCTACATTGCCCCCCCCTTACTAAGTCCCTCGCCCCGAGGGAATGCATAAAAAGTCTCTGAGGTGGCCCGGGGCTCTTCTTGGTCTCTGAGGCCGCCTTGGAGTGAACACAGGCGGCTGCGCTTGCCGGCTTGGAACATCCTGTCCCGGAACAGGGGGTGGGGGTGAATGTGGGGGGTCAGCAGGGGACACAGTCAGTGAATCGGGGGAAGTGACTGTCTGGTTTCTCCTAGACGATGCTGGGGGTCTAGGCCGCGGATGTGCATCGCCTCTGTATGGGGCCAGCCGGTCCCTGTGGAGGGCCACCCATCTCCCTCTAGGCGGCAGCTGGACCCTATAGACCACCTCTCCCAGCTTTTCCAGCACCTCACAAGGGCCCACCCAGTGACAGTCCAACTTAGGGCACCGGCCCTTCTTTCTTCTTGGACTATACACCCACACCAGGTCCCCGGCCTTGAAGTCCCCCCCTCTAGCCCTCGTGTCATAGTTTCTTTTCTGTCTCATGCCCGCCTTCTGCAGCTGATCGCGGGCAAAGGCATGTGCTGACTCCATTCTATCCTGGAGCCTCCTGGCATATTCCGGTCCCGGAGGAACCGCTGGTGTGTCGGGGGGTCGGCCAAAAGCCATTTCTGCTGGTGTCCGCAGCTCTCGCCCCAGCATGAGCAGGGCCGGTGTGCATGAGGTGGACTCCTGCACAGCCGATCTGTAGGCCCAAAGAACAAGAGGGAGGTGCATGTCCCAATCACGCTGATGCTCCGCGGTGAGGATAGCGAGTTGTTTTCCCAGAGTCCTCTTGAACCGTTCGACCAGTCCGTCACTCTGCGGGTGCAGAGGAGTAGTCCGCGTCTTTTGCATGCCCAGCCGGTCACACATAGCGGCGAACACCCTCGACTCAAAGTTTCTTCCTTGGTCGCTGTGAATGACCTCGGCCGCTCCAAATCTGGCAAACATGCCCTCCACCAGGGCACCTGCAACGGTCACCGCCTCCTGGTCTGGTATAGCATACGCCTCTGGCCATTTTGTAAAATAGTCCATGGCGGCCAGGACGTAACGGTTCCCCTTCTCTGTGCACGGGAATGGGCCCATTATGTCCACCGCCACCCTCTCCATCGGGGCCCCCACCGCTAGCTGCTGAAGCTGGGCACGTGACTGATCAGTGGGACCTTTGTACGCCGTACAAAGGTCGCAGCGGCGGCAGAAGTCCTCAACATCTCTCCTGAGCTGGCCCCAGTAACAGCTTTGGCGGAGTCGACGCAAGGTTTTGGAGACCCCAAAGTGTCCTGCCCCAGTAGTTCCATGGGAGGCCTTAAGCACTTCTTCCCTCAGCGCCCTGGGGACCACCACCTGCCACCTCTCCTCCCCCGTTGCAGGCTCTTTCCAGGCTCTCTGCAGCACTCCATCCTTCGTCCGGAGAGCCTCAAACTTTGCAACCAGTCCTTTGGTGGCAAGCGAGCACCCAGCAACTTCATTCCACAGACGAGCTCCGGTCCGGTTCATCTGTGCTTCCATTATTTACCGGCCGATGAAGCAGAGCTAACGTTAGCCGAGTCAGTGCTAGCTGCGGCTACCGGCGATTAGCGGATAAAACTCTGTTTTTTTTACTTTTTTTTTTTACTTCTGACACCAATGTAACGTCCACCCGGACGTGTCGGAATGACGAGTGAAGCGTTCTCAAGTTAAACAGGTTTATTAACAACCAACGGCTCTCATCCGTCCTTTCACACTCTCTCTCCTCTCGCGCCAACCTCTCACTCACCTCCACGCGCCCACACAGACACACACACACCAAACCCTCTGCTCCCCAACCCCGCCCCTACCTGCTCTCCTCACAGAAGCCTGACACAAACAGTTAACAGAACACTTGAACAATAAATGCAGATCGCTACAATACCATCAACACGCAGATTGTTTTCATTCATCATGATAGGGGGGCTTGAACGGCGGAATGGGCTGTTATTGAAAGTGTTTAAGTGCTGGAAATATGCTCATTGGATAATAGTTTGCGGGGTGCTTTTAATTGCCTCCTTGATTTAATGCAATTTACGTATTTTTATTGTTTGCTCTCTCTCTTTAACGTGCATATACAACGTCATTATCGTGGTCTGCACAAACTTGTCATCATGCGTGTATTCTGCTAACTGCACTGTCCATAACTATTTGATAGGAATACATTTCTAGCCTAGGCTATTTCCTTGTTTTAGTGGGCTCGTTTGTGGGATGTTGCGGATGAGTTTCACCGAGACCGTCTGCTCTGAACAACCAATCACCGTACTGACCGCTTCTAAACTCATGCACGAGAATCGACGTAATCCATAGCAACGGCGCGTCACTCTTAGTTCGATCTTAGTGATTTATCCTTAGTATGAGTAGGTCTCAGCGGCTTTGTGAATAACTTTTAAGAAAAAACTCCGACATAAAATGTTTTAGCGCGAGTTAGGAGCACTCCTAGCGGTAAGATAAAATGCTTTATGAATACGGCCCCAGACCTTCCTGAAAGAATGGCTCTCTGGGCTGCCTACTGTTCCATCCCATTACTGCCGTCAGGTTCCCTCCTATCAGGATAAGATGTTTGTGGAGCCGGGAACAGTTCTAAGTGACCTTCACAAGGAATACCAGAAAGCTGCTGGTAAAAGTGGAGCACGTGTTGTGAGTGAGACATATTTCCGAAAAGTGTTCAGTGAGCAGAAATACTCTGTGTTCGTACCAAAACAATACCAGTGTGATGTATGTATCGGCGCCAAGGTGGGAAATATAGATCAGGATACCCTTACTACTCACATGAAATTAAAGGCTCAAGCTCAAGCTGAAAAAGCTAAGGATAAACAGGAATCCAGTGACAAGCTCTCAGTGTGGACAATGGACCTTCAGAGCGTTCTTCTGTGTCCCAAGGCAAAAGCTAGCAAGATGTATTACAAAACTAAATTACAGATGCACAACTTTACTTGCTTCAATCTGGGTAACAAATATGGCTATTGTTACGCCTGGGAGGAGCATGAGGGCTCCCTCAGCAGCGAGGTTTTTGCCCATCTGCAGTGCAAGCACTTTGAGTCAGTCCTAGACGCCAAGCGAAACATCCAAAAGGTCATAGTCTGGAGTGATGGCTGCGGCTATCAAAATCGATGTTGTACCATCACAAATGCGTACCTAGATCTGGCCATGAAGCATGGTGTCACCATAGAACAAAAGTTTCTGCTTGCAGGACACACACAAATGGAGTGCGACTCCATGCATAGCCTCATTGAACGGCGTACCATCAAAGATATTCACACTCCACGTGATTACATTGTCATCTTTGAGACTGCACCTTTGCACCCATCCCCATACAAGGTGACCCAGCTATACCACAGTAGTGACTTCATGAAGTAATCTGGGGCCTATGTCACCAAAATTCGACCAGGCAGAAAAGTTGGCGACCCCACAGTCCATGACCTTCGGGCTCTCCAGTACTTGGCAGATGGTCGAATCCGGCACAAGTTGGATTTTGAGTCTGACTGGGAGGACCTACCTCAGCGACTCAGCATCCCAGATGAACCGGTCCACTGGGTCCCACTCTTTCCTGGCCAATTGCCAATTACTCTCAGGAAATACAATGACTTGCAGGCAATGAAACCAGTACTACCAAGAGTGGCCCACCAGTACTACGACAACCTCCCTCATCAATAGAAAACGAGTTCACACAGCACCTGAGTAGGATTTGGTTAAGGTTAAACAAGTAAAACAACTTGGTTAAGGTCAGACATTAAGAACAACTTGGTTAAGGTTAGACAGGTACAGTAACACAACTTGGTTATATTTAGGAAAGTAAAACTACTTTTCTATGTTATGTTTGTATTCATGTGTAAAACAAGTTGTGTAAGAAAAATGGCCTAAGTCATGGCACATTCTGCCTAAGTCATTTTTATTTGGTATGCAATTGATGTTGTGTCTTTTTTTTTGTTGCAAATTTGTTCACACATCTGGTTGAACTTACTGTTACAAAATCAATAAAAAATACCAATGTGCTTGCTAAAAATTGGGTTTTTTCTTGTTTTCCAAAAACATTCAAATATGACTTGGGCAATTATGCTATTAGGTACTTGTTTGTTTATTATTTTACTAATTCTATTACTTGATTATATACAAAAATTACTTTCAAGAGCTCTTATTATCACAACCTAAATGAACATATTCCTTGAGTGTCCATTTATCGAGACTTTAAGATGTTATTTGCAATGATGGAGATGCTGGGGATTGATCCCAGGACCTTTTACATGCTAAGCACACCCTCTACCACTGAGCTACATCCCCTTCAATTTTATTATATCAATTGCTAGGTACTTGTTTGTAACGTCTTTTAACGATCCGATTGCTTCATTAAACAGAAAAGTAACATCAAGAGCTCTCATGATCACAGTTCAAATGAAACTTGGATAAAGGGCTCTCCTCAGTGGTTGGAACAATGCTTTAAATGTAGGACAGAATAACTGGCTCAATGTTGTTGGAGAGGCTGGGGATTGATCCCAGGACCTCGTACATGCGAAGCACACGCTCTACCACTGAGCTACATCCCCTTCATGGTATCCTCATTATCTTCTGTAATTACTGTTTTGGATAATGAGGTACAGATGAACAAAGGGCCTGATTTTCAAGAAAAGGACACTTCTTAATGATTTGAGTATGGTTGTCGATTCAGTACAGAAGAAGTTATCTGTTTGAATAGTGGTGTAGATGCTGGGGATTGATCCCAGGACCTCGTACATGCAAAGCACAAGCTCTACCACTGAGCTACTTCCCCTTTTCTTTTCAAGTTTTTTTAAAATTAATTATCCAAACAGTTGCTGATGTTAATAACAATGTCCAAAGAACAGCCCCAATTATTCTGTTGCTGCAGACTTGTTGGCAGCAGTTTAATGCTACAAATCTCCTCTTACACCACATCCGAAGACACTCTTTTGGTTTGAAATGTTGTGTGACTGTGGATTAATTTATAAACTGAGACTTAGTTTAGTATTAAATGAAAGAGCAAAGTTGGAGATGCTGGGGATTGAACGCAGGACCTTGTACATGCAAAGCACACGCTCTACCACTGAGCTACATCCCCTTCATGTTACCATGTAAAGCTGGACGTACTTATTTGTACAGTCTTTTACCAATCCCATTGCTTAATTAAACAAAAAAGTACTTTCAAGAGCTCTCATGATCACAGTTCAAATGAAAGTTGGATAAAGGGCTCTCCTCAATGGTTGGAGCAATGCTTTAAATATAGAATAACTGGCTCAATGTTGTTGGAGATGCTGGGGATTGATCCCACGACCTCGTACATGCAAAGCACACGCTCTACCACTGAGCTACATCCCTTTTTTAAATTAATTATCTAAACAGTTGCTGATTTTAATGACAATGTCCAAAGAGCAGCACCAATTCTTCTGTTGCTGCAGACTTGTTGGCAGCAGTTTAATGCTACAAATCTCCTCTTACACCACATCCTAAGAAACTCTTTCGGTTTGAAATGTTGTGTGACTGTGGATTAGTTTGTAAATTGAGACTCAGTTTAGTATTAAATGAAAGAGTCATGACGGAGAAGCTTGGGATTGATCCCAAGACCTTGTACATGCGAAGCACACGCTCTACCACTGAGCTACATCCCCTTCATGTTTTTATATCAATTGGTATGTTTATGTTTATTAAGGATCCCCATTAGCTTTTGCTCTTGACAAAAGCTACTCTTCCTGGGGTCCGACACTTAAAACAATACAACAATAACACAGCAACATTCAGGACATAAGTCCTGACATCATTAACAACATTAACAACATTAACAACATCACCAATATCATAAACAATCTCCAACATCATCAACAAAGTCATCCACGTTCAATATCAATCTCAGACAAGGAGGAGTGCACAAGACACCCACCAGTACAAAGTATGCGATCAAATTCAATTAGGGTTCACAGCTCACAAGGGTACATAGGTACTTGTTTGTACAGTCTTTTAACGATCCCATTGCTTAATTAAACAAAAAAGTACTTTCAAGAGCTCTCATGATCACAGTTCAAATGAAACTTGGATAAGGGTCTCTCCTCAATGGTTTGAGTAACGCTTTAAATGTAGGGCAGAATAACTATTCTGACTCGATGTTGTTCGAGATGATGGGGATTGATCCCAGGACCTCCTACATGCAAAGCACACGCTCTACCACTGAGCTACATCCCCTTTTTTTAAATTAATTATCGAAACAGTTGCTGATTTTAATGACAATGTCCAAAGAGCAACCCCAATTCTTCTGTTGCTGCAGACTTGTTGGCAGCAGTTTAATGCTACAAATCTCCTCTTACACCACATCCTAAGACACTCTTTCGGTTTGAAATGTTGTGTGACTGTGGATTAGTTTGTAAACTGAGACTCAGTTTAGTATTAAATGAAAGAGTCATGATGGAGAAGCTGGGGATTGATCCCAAGACCTTGTACATGCGAAGCACACGCTCTACCACTGAGCTACATCCCCTTCCTGTTATTATATCAATTGGTATGTTTATGTTTATTAAGGATCCCCAGTAGCTTTTGCTCTTGACAAAAGCTACTCTTCCTGGGGTCCGACACTTAAAACAATACAGCAATAACACAGCAATAACACAGCAACATTCAGGACATAAGTCCTGACATCATTAACAACATTAACAACATCACCAATATCATAAACAATCTCCAACATCATCAACAAAGTCATCCACGTTCAATATCAATCTCAGACACGGAGGAGTGCACAAGACACCCACCAGTACAAAGTATGCGATCAAATTCAATTAGGGTTCACAGTTCACAAGGTTACATAGGTAGTTGTTTGTACAGTCTTTTAACGATCCCATTGCTTAATTAAACAAAAAAGTACTTTCAAGAGCTCTCGTGATCACAGTTCAAATGAAAGTTGGATAAAGGGCTCTCCTCAATGGTTGGAGCAATGCTTTAAATGTAGGAAACAATAACTGGCTCAATCTTATTGGAGATGCTGGGGATTGATCCCAGGACATTGTACATGCAAAGCACACGCTCTACCACTGAGCTACATCCCCTTCATTGTGTCACATCGATGCCTACATATGTACTTGTTTGTTTATTATTTTTGACTAATTCTAGTTCTCGATTATATAAAAAACTAACTTTCAAGAGCTCTTATTATCACAACAGACTCCTTGAGTGTCAATTTGTCGAGACTTTAAGATATTATTGGCAATGTTGGAGATACTGGGGATTGATCCCAGGACTTTGTACATGCTAAGCACACCCTCTACCACTGAGCTACATCCCCTTCAATTTTATTACATCAATTGGTAGGTACTTGTTTGTAACGTCTTTTAACGATCCGATTGCTTCATTAAACAAAAAAGTACTTTCAAGAGCTCTCATGATCACAGTTCAAATGAAAGTTGGATAAAGGGCTCTCCTCAGTGGTTGGAGCAATGCTTTAAATGTAGGAAAGAATAACTGGCTCAATGTTGTTGGAGATGCTGGGGATTGATCCCAGGACCTCGTACATGCAAAGCACACCCTCTACCACTGAGCTACATCCCCTTTTCTTTTCCTGTTTTTTAAAAATTAATTATCCAAACAGTTGCTGATGTTAATAACAATGTCCAAAGAACAGACCCAATTCTTCTGTTGCTGCAGAATTGTTGGCAGCAGTTTAATGCTACAAATCTCCTCTTACACCACATCCTAAGACACTCTTTTGGTTTGAAATGTTGTGTGACTGTGGATTAGTTTGTAAACTGAGACTCAGTTTAGTATTAAATAAAAGAGCAAAGTTGGAGATGCTGGGGATTTAACCCAGGACCTTGTACATGCAAAGCACACGCTCTACCACTGAGCTACATCCCCTTCATGTTATCAGGTAAAGCTGGACGTACTTGTTTGTACAGTCTTTCACCAATCCCATTGCTTAATTAAACAAAAAAGTACTTTCAAGAGCTCTCGTGATCACAGTTCAAATGAAACTTGGATAAAGGGCTCTCCTCAGTGGTTGGAGCAATGCTTTAAATGTAGGACAGAATAACTGGCTCAATGTTGTTGGAGATGCTGGGGATTGATCCCAGGACCTCGTACATGCAAAGCACACGCTCTACCACTGAGCTACATCCCCTTTTTTAAAATTAATTATCTAAACAGTTGCTGATGTTAATGACAATGTCCAAAGAACAGCCCCAATTCTTCTGTTGCTGCCTTCTTGTTGGCAGCAGTTTAATGCTACAAATCTCCTCTTACACCACATCCTAAGAAACTCTTTCGGTTTGAAATGTTGTATGACTGTGGATTAGTTTGTAAACTGAGACTCAGTTCAGTATTAAATGAAATGAGGTTAAAATCTTAACATAGGTTCAGGAGCATGGCCACGCCTAAAACTCCACCTCGAACCACGGCCACCCCTATTTATATCCGGCAAAGATTCCGGCCACTGCTCGTCTCCATCCTTTCAACCCACCCTCCCTCTCCCTTT
>NC_136904.1:74479367-74632257 GCF_949606895.1 Notothenia rossii
TATAATAATATACTGTTTATTTGAGGCCATTGTAGGTATGTTTTTTTTTTTACATTTTATGTCAAGAATAAAGTTGAGATGTGGATATTCTCGAAATATAAACCCTAAGGAATCTTTCTATCCTGATTTTTTCCCCCCAACATTTTACATTCATTTTTACTGATGTCAGCGTTGGCTCTAATTGTAATTGTGTCACTTGTTTAGATACACAAAAAGAAAGAAATGAGAGACATAGTTGGTCAGCTGGTCAATGTGCATTAATGAGCTGTTCCCACGCCATGCACTCATCAACGCTACCTTCTGAGATGGGTGTTGTGTTTCACTCCCAGCGGGGACACACACACACGCAAACACACACAAACACACACACACACACACACACACACACACACACACACACACACACACACACACACACACACACACACACACACACACACACACACACACACACACACACACACACACACACCAGCGATGTTTGTGATCGGTGTCATGTTCACAGCAGTCTGCAGCCACAATAGCTCTATGTCTACCCAAGTGAAACCAAATCACGTAAACATCACAGTCTTCAAGATGCCATGCTCATATCTGTGTCAGATTGAACATGTGCAGGTGCTTGTTAGTGTCGAGGTAGAGACATAAATCTCCACATATAGATGGTTTTGCAATTTCAGCCTCTTGAAACAGATACCATCTAAATTCTTAGGATACAAACAGAAATGTTCAAAGAAAATTCCTGTTTATGCAAAGCACATCATAAATAAAGCAGAGGAAGTTTGAAGGGAACATTTTTGTACTAAGAATATTGACATCCACCATGACAGGATTTTCACTGTTCAAGTCAATGTTTTTACATGGGGTGAAAATCAATTATGTGAAAATAAATAAAAAACTGTACACGGATTGCTGTCACCTGCATTTTTTGTTCCAAGTTACTCTATTATTGTATGATAATGCAGATGAAGCTGAGGATGATTTCAACTTTCTTTGCACACAACTGTACAGCCAATATATTTGGCATTACCTGAACACCTCAGGGAAGAGTTTCCAGACAGTGTTTGCTAACAGCTGCATAACCACGCAATAATATAAAAAGTTTTTCAAAACTGTGATTATTTTCTACTGTAAATCTCAACAGGTTAGACCTCGGTGCAGGAACAGCTGGGTTTCATTATAGTGCAACAACGGGGCAAAGGTGATGCTGCAGTTTACTGTGACAACATGTTGTGTTATCACAGTCAACTGTGAGTTTGTGTGTGTTCATGCAACCATATCCTTTTCTTTTCTTTTATCTCAATGCACCATTAGACATTGCATCACTTCCTGTACATGTTTACCTACATCACATATCTAGTGCTGCTTAGGAAGTACTTTAAATATAATGGTGAGCCATAGGTCTGACTTCATGCTCGTCTTGTTGCAGTGTTTATACACATTAAAACAAAATGACATGCAGTAAAACTTGGACTTCTGAGACTTCAGAGACTTCTGTGACTGTGAATAATGATGAAGTACAGGGTGAACAATGTGTAAAACCAGAAATAGGTGGATGTTTACTCCTGCAGGTATGCAAGACTGACTGAGAAAGAAACATTTGTGATAATCTAGGAGGGATGTAAACAGTTTTTATGAAAAAGGAGGTTGGCTTCCACAGAGCGATGTCACTCACACACACAGTCATCTTACCATCTGGAGTTCTACAGCTGAACCGCAGCAAAGCAAGATTAGCACAATAAACCGGAAAATCTGTCACTGAGGCTTATTGGCTGTTATCTTTTCAAAAGGAACATAATTCTCCCCAATAGTAAATGTGTCACATGGTAGGAAATGAACAGTGCAGGTTTCAGTGTGTGGTCTGAAAAATGCTGCAGCGCCTTAGGATCATAATTGTCATGGGATTCCACCCATGTCTGGTCTGTTAACAGAGTAACACACACCATTGTCTGTCCACTGTGTTCTGAGGACTGAAACAGGACAATAAAACTTGAGAGGAGCAATCCAGAACAAATAGTTTTAAGAAAATAATGATTATTTTGTTGGATTTATCAAATGTATTAATATCACATTATAAACCCTACCACTTTCTATAGGAGTCAGGCCATCATTTTGATTAACCCAACAAGCTAGAGCCATTGTTTTGCACATGTGTTCCTTTACTACATTCACTCACTAAAGAATGTGGAGCACACACACACAAGAAAATGATTGTTTGCATGACTTTCTTTGACTCATTTACATTTTAGCTGGCTTCTGCATGTACAAGCTTCTCCCCATGTGTGTGTCCATCTTTGCCTTCACAAACATACTATAAGTATGACTGTGTGTGTGTGCCATTGCCCTTTGGCCAATGTTCTTATTTTCTCTCGGGTTTTCAGGCTTGCCGTGATTGTGTTTCTTTTGTCCGCGGCTGTTTTGTTTATCCAGTGTTAGAACAGCATCGGTTAGCGACTCAACCAGCACACTGGTTACAGCAGAACAGAATAAAGTGAACCGCAGTTACATAACTGACAGAAGACCAATACAAAGAAGTTTTAGGAGGACTAATCGACAAAACAAAGAGAGATGAGCGACCCCTCCATCACCAAAAACCCATTTTTTATATTTTTGGAAATTAGACAGTGTGGGCTCAAAGCTCGGAGATGTTGCACGTGGTAGGTGGTAATCAAAATACTTAAAAAAGTCCAAAGAATGGGTTATTAAAAAAGCAAATCCTCCATTAGGAACACTTTGAGGTAGAAAACAATGTCACCTTGATCTCATACATCTTCCATTATCCACTGTCTGTAAATAAAAGGTGTCCTGGAAGCCCGGAGACTGTCATCTTAAATTGATCTTAATCTAAACACATGTCTTAAACTGTATCTAAAACATTTAGAAGCTGTGTGCATTGATTCCCAAACATAATTATTCAGTTTGTCAAAGGAAGCGTTTGAAGCTTGTAGTGGCATACTTAGCATAAGATTATTTGTTTACATTATAAAATGTATAAGAACTGCTATAATAAAGAAGCTGCCAACACACACAGACAAACACAGTGAAACACAAATAAAGACACACACACCAACATCTCAAGGTAGTTCTAGAGTCTGGCATTCAAAGTGGGTCACATATTTGGAGAGGGCGGGGGTGCGGTGCATAGCTACACCTCTGTCTCCCAGTCTCTCGGGGGACATTTGAACCAGCTAAGGTAAACTTGATGCCAGAATGGAATCTGCTTCCATTGGTTTTCTTTGTGTTGCTGGAGCTGCTGCATCCCCCATCATCTGAATATTGGTCAAAAACGCCAACACCCTGTAATACTTAGCTAGTAGTAAACTCAAGTTTAAAGGTCCCCTATTATACTGTTTTCAATACAAATCAATATATTATAGGTCTCAGATATATACAGAACATGTCTCTGAAGTGTTTGGCTTGAAATACCAAACAGATTGTGCATTATAGCATCCCATAAACCCCTCTGTTTCAGCCCTGTTTCAAAAGTGCTGATTCTGTTACTGTTACAATTTCTGTTACTGGATATGAAATCACAGATAAAGCTCTGTCTGGCACGGAAGCATCAAGGCTAGTGGGAGTGGGCGGGGGAAATGAGCCTGGTGATCAAAAGAGAAGAAGGGGGCTTGTTGGGGCGTAATGAGGTTTCCTGTATGTTTTCATACAGAGCTTATTTTGTTCATGTCACACTCTCACATGCATAAAACATCAAACACTTCCTTCCCTCCACCCTCGTCTCTCTTTACTTAAATTCACCTCGCATGTCAGGTTTATTTTGCTAGCGTTAACTACTGTTTTCCCTTCTCTTGAGAGGTGGTTTAACTCCATGTTTCTCCCTTACATGGTGTGTTTTGGCTGTAGATAGGGGAGCAGGTTAAAAAAAGGCAGAATGTAGGTCATATATCCTCAATCTGAAAATAGATCCTGCTGTGGGTGGTGTTTCTGACAAATGGCTTTGTAGTAACATAAATGGGAAGCTTTGCACCACAGGAGACGCTCACTTCACGTTACCTCCTGTGTGTTGTCCTGCATAGTATTTGATTTCACATCCTTTTCCTAAAGGTGTTTGTCTGGATTCAAGGATGACCTTGCAGGTATTTCCCCAGTTAAAGGCTGCTACAGCTGTTGCGTGTGTTCATTTTAAGGTGACTTTTTTGCATAATTATCATCCAAGGGCAAGGCAGATGCAAACTCTCTCATTTTGTCTGATTTCAATAAAAGCTATATGTCCCTCTGTACATATGTGTTATCACTGGCATTTTCGCATATCTCCATGTGTCAATGTAAAACTCAAGAGAAAAAGAGCTTCTTCATATTTTACGTTTTGTTTCACATTTAGCTTTGTTTGTGTCTTTGCATTCAACACGAGCATTGCCCACATTCTTGATTGTTTATAACGTCTTGTTCGCATTCGATTTCAAGGCCATTTTGACATGAATGGGTTGTTTTTAATACTAAGAAAAACATGTCCTTCCCCCTTTGCAGAGGATCTTTTCTTAACCTTGATGGAAAACATCATGAGTTTAAAGGGAACTTGTAAATAACCATTTGGAAGGAGTCCGGAAAAGCAAACCATAGCGCTGAGAGAATTTGGCTAAATGTATACCAGACAATATAAACATGTGTGGGTGTGTATACGTGTGCTAAAACCATTCTGGTTCTAAACTCCCCAAAATCAAAACATTTGTATCAATTATTCGCATCGTGTTACCTTACATACTTAAAGAAAACTTGTATTTCTCCCACATGCTTTCACAGGGAACACAGAATAAAACAAAAACAAGAAAGGTCTTGTTTAACATCAGCAAAACATATAACAAATTCAACATTTCAAGGTAGCACATCATAACTGTTGATATACAAATTGTCGTTATTTTGGATAAAATACTCCTTTAATTTACGTGAGATAAATATTAATCCTCTGATCCTAAACTGTGACAAGAAAATATTCCCAAAAATGTCAAACTATTTCTTTAATACAACTATATTAAATTGTAGATTTATTTGGTTTATGTGAGTCTGCTGTGAATGTAGGGGATCCATGTATTTTCTATCCCGGCATGCTCTGGTGGTACAGGTGTATGACGTCTTGTAATGTATCATTTATGTAAGACATCAGTACAAACGATCAGTCACTGATACAGCCAAAGGATTCCTTCTGTTGCACATATAGCAGAGAAACTGGCCTGCCGCCATTCGATCACACTTAATTATAAATTGGCTGTTTAGAGAAGTTGGACATTTCTTCTTCTCTCCGTTGCTGGACTTTCACTCCCCAAGCAAACCCTTTGATGCGGTTGCTAGGCAACCTCTGCTTTATCTCTCTCTGCCCTCCTTTCTCTCCGAGCAGCCGGCTTGATGTCTTGTTGGACGGAGTGATGAATGATGTAAGTCAGCCGTAACTGATATAAAAACATGTGCACATCATACTGGGTAAAGCTGAGGCGTCATCCACCACGTTAGACTGAGTTTAGAATATACATTTTTACCTTGGTTGGTTATTAGCTAATGCGTTAGAGAAGCCAAAAAATCGTTATGACATCATAAAGTGGCCAAAATCTGATAAGCTCATTTTCAGACAGGTTTTTATATAAATGGATCAGGACAAAAAGTGAGCAAATCTTTTTTCCTGAAACTTTCAAAATCTTTTAACACAGAGGGGACACATGTTGATGTATAAAAGACATGAACAAGTGGATTTTGCATAATAGGTGACATTTAACAGTGGGAGGTTCTAGCACCCGTGTATTCCTAAAGGATCAATAACTCAGTCTTATTCTAAATAGAGCACCATTTCACTGTCCTACTATTAATCCTGCCTTCATAAACGTTAAATGTTCAGGCTTGGTTGGTTTAGAGATGGGTTGATTTAACTTTACAAAAAGTTTGTTGTGCTGATTATCCTTCATGAAGCAGGATTGCATTTACTTCAGCTACAGGTGGGTTTACTTAATGGCTACTATTCAATCAGAACTAAGGTTGTGTCTCTACTGCTATCACTATTGTGACTTATTGTCTTTGTTTTTCTTTTTGTTGTGTTTTACTCACGTAGAGAATAGAAAGACAATTAGTCTAATTTGATGTTTTTATATTGCTCTATGAAGAGCAGAAATCATGCAAATAACAAATAAACATATACAAATGTATCTCAAGGCTCATCATTCGGAATTGCACAAATATATTTGTACATCTCGTTTATTTAAATGTAAATATATTTTTCACAAATATTTTTTATATTTAATGAATATCTTAGCCAGTTTTTGGTAGGCTAAAGGTGTAAAATGTGAATTTGCAGGAATCTTATTTTAAATACTACAGACCTTCTTGATCTCTGCTTGTTTATTTTGTAGAACATGTGATAATGACATAAATCATTTTTCTTTCTCCGCTTCTGAACATTATCAATTAAATCCATTATCAATTGTGGAGCGCGCCTTTGGATACGCGCTCATCTTCACGAGGTGCAAAGAGGAGCGTGTAGAAAACCAAAATGAAATAAATTAGTTCCTGTGAAGACCTTCAGAATAAAAGGTTACAATGCAAATATTACATTTAAGTTATTTTGAGAACTCAGAGAAAACTTACAACACATTAAGAGAGTAAAACACCACTTGCTGTTGATAAAATGTCTCTCCATACCTCCTCTTAAAATGCAAACATTGTTCCTCAAAAAATCCCATGCTCGTATTTTGAAAGTAATTACATCCAGTTTCCGGTGTTAAAGTGTCAGAGGTCTCCTAGCTTGATGCAGGGGTGCTGTCGAAAGCCTGCAGCTTCAGAAAATAAAGCAGACTAATTTATCCTGGGTTTTATAATCGTGCCGGAAGATGGTGGCTAAACAGAGGATCCGCATGGCCAACGAGAAACACAGCAAGAACATCACGCAGAGAGGAAACGTGGCCAAGACGCTGGTGAGCCGCTAACTGACATCAGCGAGGTGCCAGCATGACATTAGCCCAGATAGGTGACGTTCTCTCCGGTATGGAAGCAGCATGATGAGGGGGGGGGGGGGGGGGGGGGGGGTGAAGTGTGTCCTCCTGCTTATCACACAGATGTCATACAGCAACACATCTTGGTCCTATCTGATACATTATGACCCACCAGGCTGAGCTGCTTCATCATTAAACATCTTATTTATGCACACCGCCCTCACGTCACTTGACGTTATTTAATTTTTTTGTGTGAAATTATGATAATAAAACATCTGCAGGTTACGTAATGTAGGCTCGGATATAGCTAGGTCAGTGCTGCTGGTTGATTTTTGTAATACATGCAAACATGTTGGTGGTGATGAAGCACTTTTTAAAGCACCCAAAAATATATCCCAAAAATATATCAGTAAATGAGTCCAATCAATATTTAAAGCTGATATTCCAATAATTAAATCTCAAATGTAATTGTGTGGTAGTTCTAGTGTACCAAATGTTCATTTGCTGGCAAATTAAGTGTCTTTTGGACATGTAATACAACAACTATTAATTCATCAAAAGATAAATAATAACAACCAGGCATATGTCTGAGTCTAAAGACAGCATCAGATGTTTGGATTTACTGGCTGTAGTTTCATTTATGATTGGGATATAAATGTGTAGTGACTAGTTAGCATACCAAGGAGTTATGTTTTATCTGCAACATTACAAACAATAATCAGATCGATAAATCAGTTATTGATTTGAGATTAAATGAATGTGTTCATCATTTGAGTCATTTATCAATCAGTTTGCCTATTTACTGGTTGTAGCTTCTCAAATGTGATTATTAGCTGATTATCTGTTTATTGTAAACTGAATGTCCTTACTGTGATTTGAAGACATCACCTTTTACTTTGGTGGATTTGTGATTTTACCACTACTTTGTGACAGTTGACACAACAATCATACTTTTGATTGTATCACATTTGTAAGCTGATGGATTTGCAGACATTCGTTTCCACTTCTCTGAGGGCCTCTCATCCATGTCGGCTGACAAATATTTCAAGGTTCATTGTTTACCTTGGAAACAGCAGTTAACAAAATAAACTCACCACAATGTCCATTTAGTATCTGATCTCATAGTTTCCAAGGTCAAGAAATGCTGATGAAGATTCTTCCACTTATTCTCTTTGCCATGATATATCTCTTTTCCAACCAACAATAAACAAATCACCTTTTTTTGCTTTCCACACATTATTTAAAAGGGGGTTGTATTCAGTTAATTTAGCCATAATTAGCATTGAAAAAGAAAGGCTTCTTCAAACCTTTGAGACTCTTAATAACAGCCCAGCCATTACAGTCAATCTGACAATTATTTATTATCCTCCTCTTCCTCTGTCACCCAATGTAATTTAAACAGCAGCTTAAAGATCAAACATTGAGGCTGCTCAGGCTCTGTTTTCCTCCAGAATCGTTAACTGACAGCAACAACTTCCCTCACTAAAAGCAGACAACCCTCTAACACTTCCAAACTGATGAAATCATCTGTTGGAGGCTGATGGTTTCTCCCTAAATCGGTCTAGACTGACTAACTGACTCATGCTGTTCCACTCATCAAAAAACACTAACTCACCACCTCTCAGTGTATATTAGACACTCAGCTGTGTTCAGTGTAACCACAAAGTTGTTATTGTGGTCATTTTGGTGAGCAGCACAACAAACCCGATCATCTGTGGTGGCAGGTTTTGAGGACAAAGGGTGACCAGGCAAAAAGCAGCAGCAACAACTACCTGAGCGGGATGGAAATGGAATCCCTTTTGTAAACCTATCCATGTAAAGCTATTTTACTTTCGCTCTGCAGCATCTGTCACATTTCTGTTGAAATGCTGATACACTAAGGATATATGTGTGTGTGTTTTCCATAGCGACCACAAGAGGAGAAGTATCCTGTGGGTCCCTGGCTGCTTGCCCTCTTTGTATTTGTTGTGTGTGGATCAGGTATGCACTTTTGTTTCTTACAAAAGAAAGGGTCTGTTTGTGCAATGAAGTAAATTAGTATAGCTAATATAGTCGTGGATTCAACAAGTTCTCACTCCGAACGATCGGTTAGGACCCCTTGGCTTCACTTTTTAATACACATTTAAAGCCTTTAGTGTCACTTTTCAACGTGCAGGGTAGTCCAATAGACTTCTACACATGGCTATCGTTGTGACTACTTGATTAGTGTTAGGAAACAAATATTGGTGTGTGTTCAAATAAGTATGTTTGTTTAGTAACTCAAGCTACGTATGGTACACAAGTATTCACATTACTTAAATTAACTTTTGTAAATTAAAAAGATAAAAATTGACTTTTGGCAGCCCCCTGGTTTAGAGTCCTGTGTATTGTTAATTCCAACCACCCTGACTTCCTTGTCTAATCCTATCATAATAACAGTGGCAGCATTGAGGGGTTCAGGGAGTGTCAGAGTTAAACGCCTAGGCCCAAGAGTTGGGAGTGAGAAAATCGCTGGTTAATTATGCAAACATCAATAAGATATGTTCATATGCTGGTGGATTCAAATCATAATGTAGCAACTAGAGTAGTGTCAATAACATTACATTGAGCAATAACTATACAAGCACCCTGAAACTGATGCAGCTGAATTGACTTCAGCTATGAATTGAGCTATGTTTTCCTTTACTGATGTTTCCCTGTGAAAAATATCCATAGAATTGCGGGGTTTTGACAGAGCTGACTGTATTTTGGTTGTCTCTCAGCCATATTTCAGATCATCCAGAGCATCCGTATGGGGATGTGACGCAGAAGAAGCATCCGTACCTCGCCCCCACAACCTCACTGAGCCTGGCTAGCCTGCACCTCCCCCACCCCATCCAGAGGCCACGCAGACTGACGCTACAGCCCTCATAGAGAGAAGCCTCCCCATCCTCCCGCCCATCCTCCCACCATCCTGGGGACATCCCCCCACCCCCGATAAGTGTTTACAGTGTTGCAGTCTGTGGTACTGACAGCTTTTCTATGGACAGTCTCAAACCACGCCCGCTGGAGAACATGTGTGTCTCATTACTCACTTGACACTTGTGTGTGTGTATGAAGTTTTGACTGTTGACGTGAGAGTGTGTGCAGCCAGTGAATCCTGCTGATATGTGCCATATCTGTCTGTTCAAGTATATGTCTGTGCTGTGTGAAAATAATATTTTTTCAAATAAATGTCAAGAACAAGTTGTACTTCTTTCATCCAAATCCATGATCAGTGCACAGACACCATTTTGCTTGGATTGTATTAAGGGTATTTATACCCTGTAGAATAACTAATCAAATAAAGTAGCCAACTTACTAAAAGTCACGTTTGTTGTATGTCTGCAAAGTTTTGAATGCATCAACCTTTATGACATTTTTATCCAAGCCTTGTACTTGTCCATACAATATGCATGACTAAGCAGAAGCCCCATGATATATTGTATAGTGAAGGACCCCCAGACACTCCATTAGAGGTCCGGACTAAGCCAAGAATGGCCTTATATCATAGTTAAAGATGAGTTATAGACATCTTAGAATTCGTGCATTCATTATTATCAATATAAAATGACCCATCATCCTATCCTTTTTCAAAAGTGGCCTCTGGATAAGGAAATAGATTATCCTTGGTTTTGCTTGTTGTTTAACTTGAATAGCAGTTGTGTCTCTTGAGAGTATTTACTTTTAGGGAACAACTCCATTCAAACTGAAGCATAAATATATTCATCAATCGTTTATTTATTCCTAGCCTTCATACAGCATATGTTAAAGTGAATGTAAGAAAATAATATTGTCTCATTTTAGGTGGTGCCAAATTATACAGACATTCCCAAGGAAAGAATAACACATGTATAGCGTTGGCAATTATTTTTGGTCTAAAATCAGAGGGCCATCCATGAGCAGTTTGAACCAAAACACCTCTTGGTCATAGCTTTTACCTGACTGCTAACAAGAGAGTTGTACAACATAGCTGGCAGTGATTCAATGACAGCCAGAAGCAGAGGACTTCAGCAACACAGCAAGCATACAGGAAGCAGTGTGACACGACAAACGGCCGGTCAGCATCCGCAGACTGAGCTCAGGAGGAGGAATAAAAAAGAGAAGCTGACCCAGGTGATTATTCTTCCTTAAGCAGTTTATTGAAAGTTGTGATGTGCAACTGTCAAGTGCAATTGTGGTATTCATGTTACTATATCTTATCCGTTTTTTTTGCAGAAACATGCACAGAACATGAGCATACAACTGATACACAGAATGTTACGAAAAAAAGTGTTTTATGTTGAGTCTTAACTAGATATTGTTCATCCAAAAATACTTCAGTCAAAAAAAAGTGCAATACGCCAGAAAGAAAAATGATTTTACATTAAGTTATTGTTGCAGTAAGGGATATGGATAACATTGTTGGCTGTTGTGTTGTAAGTTAAATAACCTAAACTCCTGTCCACCCAGTCTTGAAAATACAGCATTAAAAATAGACGACACAGACGTTCCTCGCTCACCCGTTTCAATCTGTGTGACCCAGATAACCTCTGTTTCTCTCCTTCTCCTCCCTATTTTACATCATGGTACTTACACTATACAGAAATATACATCTTCTTCTGCCCATCAAACTTTTAGGAAAAAGAGAAAATGCAGCTAAGCCCAATGTCTCAACCCTGTCGAATAAGGTTTAAATTACATGCCACTGCAGGGTTGAGAAAACAGCAATGATGAGCTTTGTCTAGGGCAAAATGAGGAGCTTGAAAGTGAAATACTGAAATAGAATATCATCACCTCCATAAGAAACCACTGTTTGTTCATCCCAGCAACCCACATTTGAAGTAACGTCATCAATGCTGCCATGTATTGTTCAAAACAACCTCGTACCCCTCCCCCATTCCAGATGGGGACTTTGTCTTAATAATTGCTCACATTCTTCATTTGTCACTCTGAAGGCCTTTTTATCTTTCTCTCGAATATCTCAGCCTGTAACTTTAGGATATAGCCTTGAGAGGGAACCACTTTTTATTTACATCATTCAGCAAAAAGGTAACAGCTAGTACAATCCTCTACCTCATCCTCTTCCATCGCCACAATCAGTAAAATCGACATCACTAAAATCCAGACACAGGCACAGTGATTTTTTTTAATCTATAGCTAAGGGTATTATCGCCACTGATAAGCAGTTTTGTTTCTTCTTGGTAAGACGTTCTCATTGATATGTCCAAGGGTTTTTTGGCAAATGTTCTGATGATTGAATCCTCCCCCGAAACCAACCGCCCCCCACACAGCATTTCGAAATTGTCCCCCTCCACCGCCATGCTGTAAAGCACTGCGCTGCTCGTCCCGCTGGCTGCATCCTTCTGAGAGATAAATATGTGCAAATTCTTGTTTTGACAGCGTAGCATCCTGCTGCAGAAGGCAAGGCTTAGCTCTGCTGCTGTAGCAGAACTGAAAAACGTTTCAGTTAGTCCGTCAGTCTGTGCAGACCATGCTACGCCGACGGGCCAGAGCTGTGCGAGTTGGGCTGGGTGAGTTGGGTGGTGTTTGGGGGTCCCGGTGTTGCCGTTGTTGGAGGCGCGGGCGGGGAGCCGGTCTGAACCTGCGCCTGGAACTGGGCCATCTGCTCAGGGCTGGCCAGGGTCTTCAACAGGGTGTTCTCCTGCTCCAACTGGGAGTTACGGTCGATCAGCTCCTTGATCTGCTCCTTCAGGACCTCCACCTCCTCACGCACGGCATACATCAGGTGACTCTTCACCAGGTCCTGAGACACAAAGAGATATGGGTTAATGACTGAAATATAACAACTTATTGACTTAAAGAAGAGTTAGGCAATTATCTTAACCAACCTGTGGCCCATTCTTGACGTTTAATATCTCATTTCTGTCATGTAAAGTCACTTAAATAACAACTGAATATCAGGCTATCCCACCTGGGGTGCTGGCCTGGGCCAACTGCTCTTATATTACAATGAAGTACACATAAAATGCTGTTCAATATATTGCGTTTATGTCATACATGTGTATGTTTAAGAAATGTTATTTAAATAATCCTACATATGACAACTAAAATAAATTGGGCAAATCCTGTATCACTTACACGTGTAAGAATATTACACTTTAAATATTGTGGCATTCCCTTGTCTTGTAACCTACTATAATATGAAACCGTTTTCTTCCAATAAGAATGAAGAATAACTTAAAAATCAACACAATGTGATTAACTGCTGAAAAAATTATGATATTAAATAATTACGTGTAGTAAGTGGGAAAATATATTTAAATGTGATGCCATATAAAACATAATCTCGCTACTATTGCAGAAGAGAAACTGAGTATATTCAATGGTGCCACGTCATTAACCCTGCCCACATTTACGTGTGGGCCAATCAGAGGCCGAGATATATTTAACTAGGCGTGAGAGCCTTACAGTTTGCTTAGCAACAGAGTCGACAGCAGCGACAACAACAAAGGGAAACAGAAAATAATGAAACCAAATATTATCATAGTTTAGCAAAGACATGTAGTGTGATAAAGAAATGAAAAATAAACTTTAATAACACGTTCGTGACTTTGTCTCAAGTCGGGAACAGCCGGTCGTTTCAGGTATTGTTAGCTACTTTACTACTTTTACATTAGCATGCACACTTTTTTTGAAGACATCATATCTTTACAGTTATTTATGGAGTGGTTATTACAGTACAATCCAAAGTTACACTAATTTCACTCCACAGTAAACCTTAGTCCTTTTTTTATTTTGTCACTAAGGTTTTAAATGAATAAACTCACTGTTTCAACTGCATCTCATCACAATGCAAATCCTTAAATAGCCTATATTTTCTTCTTAACTAATATTTGTAAACACCCACTCAGTATGAAGTATATATAACAATAACAACATTTTCCACCAAACAAAAGGGAAGAAGTTGAAACTCACCATTGCTTGTTCAATCTTGTTGTCTATGGCCACAACACTGGCCCCCGAGGAACTGCAAAAAAAGAAAAGGGAAATATTTTAAAACAGACTGCTATATAGTGTAACATTAATACAAAAGGATTTAGAGCCGCTGCCTTTTCTTTGCTCTTGCTAGAAATGTGGGTTGTTACTGGAAGCTTCTGGAAATGTCTATAAAATCAACGGGACAATTCCTGATGTCCTGGAAAGCGTTTATGGCAGTGTGGCCTCTGGGTGTAACAATACTGTAGCATCCCTCCTCCATCACACAGACATTACCGACCAGAGAGCCCTGAACACACAGGCAGCTCTGCGGGAACTAAAGTGCTCCATATGTAACACATGGTATGTATTTACCCATTGTCGAGTTTGACGTGTGAGCTCTCTGCGCTCAATAACGACGACAGAAAAGATATGGAGAAATTTCTCAGCTGGCAGACGCCTAGATCCATAGCCACGGTGAAACAGGGAGTATTCATACTGGTCATGTTTCACAGTCCGCTAACAAACACACCGGTGTCCCGACTCGACTTTCTCGGAATGTAAAAGGCACATCCACACGGGCTCTTCTAACACTGTCCGTTAAGGGTGGTGCACCGACAGCAGCGGTAGCAATACAATCCAAGGTCAGCTCATCTCGGAGGTACACACACAAAAAAACTGCAGCTCCGGACAAGCCCGCATAATTTATCCAGCGACACACAGAGCCCGGCCCCTGATTGGTCGAGAGTGACGCTATTTGCGTAATTTATTTAGGAACGCTCCCACCTGCCGCTCAGCTGATGCGTTTATCATAAAATAGTCTGAGAACAGAGAGAAGGCGGATGAAACCGGGGGAAACCGGATGGGAAGGGAAAGAGCAGAAGTGCTGGAAAACAGGACAGGGGAAGGGCTAGATTTTGGGCCGGACAATGCACGTTAATCAGCTACTGTTTAAATATCTATGTGTCAGCCCCTAACCCTAAGGATGCCTCAGGCTTTATAATCAAAGGAATGTACCAGTATCATAACCTGAGTGATGGGATTTTGTTCATATCTCTATAACAAAACAAAGTGTTTTAACGGTAAGGAAATGACTAGGATAATGTACAAACAATATGTTGGGTAAAGTGTTCTCTCTCCACAATGCAATAGTAAATATTAACATGTTACAGGTTTGGATAAAAAATAAGCATTTATTTCATAGACTTTAAAGGTCCCATGTCATGGCCATTTCCACTGATCATAATTCCATTGTTGAGGTCTACTAGAATAGATTTATATATTGTAATTTTCAAAAATCACTTTGGTTTCTCATACAGCATCTCTGTAAACTACGTGTATTCCATAGACTGTATATATAAATGGACGTAGTGTCCGTGACGTCAACCATAGGATTCTGCAGAGTTGCCGAGAAGCCCTTAGTAGGCGAAGTCGGCCACCAACGGCTCGACAGTGACGTCAGAGTTCAACTCCCGCCTACTCCAGCCTGCTCCAAATAAGGGCAAAGAGGCGGAGCCGAGGCGGGACCTGCTGCCTCCGAACTGGAAGTAAACAGAGCTAGCTCAGGCTAAGAAGCTAAGCTAACATGAAATACATGCATACCAAGTTACTGCTAACAGTGTAGTTCCCCTATATAAACGTTACATTCATAATCAAATGAGACAATCTGCAAGAGAATTAGCTATATTTTGTTATTCTTAATGCGTGTCATTCACACGTTAAGAAAATAAGTACCGATACATAGCAGAACAATTGTTGACGATGTTCAACTTAATAAGCCTTGTTCAACATCATTTATTTAGCTAATACTATAGCAGGCGAACCAAGTCTGCGTTTCGCTGCATTCCTTGATCTCCAGTTAAACGACGGACTCCATCGCCCGGACCTAACGGACCTAGCTAGTGGGCTAGCTCCGGGACGCCGGCTGGAGCTAGCCCCCTGCGGCTCCGTTAGCTCCGGCGGCCACCACTGGGATAATTGGGTCCCAAAAATGTATATGTATGTATAAAGGGTTACGTCCTTAGCTGGCTAATAAGTAACAAGTTAAACTACCAAGCACACAAACACCTGCGAACGGGATTAACATGTATAATATTATCATTTTAGACTTCTTGGAAGTTCTGTTTGTATATTCAAGCGCACAGCACGACATTTTAATTGTCTGGTATTTGTAACAATATTCCCTAAAAGGCACAATCACCACGAACGCGGCTAAAGCTAAAGGGTCAAGTACAGTACTATGACTAACTAACGTTGTAGCCTCTATGGTTGTAGCCTAGCAGAGTGGACAAGTTGCTGTTAGCTGACAGTGAGGCATGTACATGTCCATCAAAGTGACCACGCCCTAATTTATGCAAAAACTTTAAGACCTAATATAAATAAAAGGGTCGTGTTAGAAAACAATTCACTCACAGATTCATAATCATGAAGGTGGAATCTAACTATATCGATAATAATATGTATTGCATCCATGGGTAGAAACATGTTTTTTTCTGCTGTAAAGTTGGGCATTTTAACATGGGGGGGAAATTGCTCCTTTCTGCAGTCAGTCCCTAGCGGCCCATGTATGAACTGCAGTGTGTTGCACTTCCGTATTGGCGTCCCGGCTGTTCCCCAGAGTTTGCCGCTTGGTGTATTCACTGAATTTCACTCTGCCTTTAACGGCTCGTTGTAGCTCCAATAGCTCCAGCCCCAACCCGCCCTGTGAGCAAAGTGTGCTCTGATTGGTCGGGACGTTGTGAATCGCGCTGAGCTCCTTGGGGGTGTGGTTTCCTTGTTTAGCGATACACATCGAAACACAGCCAAACTCACCCTGAGCACACACAAAGTCACAGCCGAAGTAAAAACAATAAGTGTGGCTTGATATTGAGTAAAAAAAAGGTTGAGAAACGCTGTGAGAATGGGTCTGCAGAGAGAATTTCGCCACGATCCCCCCAACTGTCTGTTATCAGCCTGCAGCCAGGGAGAAGAGATTAGCAGAGCTGCATGCACTGAGTGTGTGTGTGAGGAAGTCCGTGGATCGGTCAATTTGGACCAATCAGCGGGGGCTTAACGTAACGGCTCCGTGGACGTAACGTAACGGCTCCATGGATTGGTCCATTTGGTTCCGGGTAACGCATGACATCATGAGTTACCCGGAAGAATCAATGGACAGTGACGTATCTCCAACGAGGCGTTTTGGAGAGGTATTTTCTGTGTTAGAGTTTTACCCGCTACAGAGTGTACTTTCAGGGTTTTGAATCTGCAGACCGTTTACATGCAGAAAAACCTTCATAACACACAAGGGGACGGGTAATAACCGGAAAAGCATGACATGGGACCTTTAACGCATATTCTGGATCATTTACCTATATTTTGAAGAGCGTATATTTTAATGTTTACACTACTCTTTCGGCAAGATTAATTACCCTGTTTCAGGAACACCAACATATAGCCTAAACATCGAAAATACCTACATCATATTTCCAACACCTTGCAAAATAACTGATATTTACAGTAAAAGGCATAATATCCATGGGATAATGATCAGATAATACACCAGGAGAAGTGGTTGAATCAAATTCTGTGGATGTTTATAAAGTGCCAGCATGTTGTCTGTACATATGATGCCCCCATGTGGCCCTGTACAGCAGTGCAGACTTAGCCACATCGTCACAGAAAGCCTGGCAAAACAACCTCCAACATTTAATTAAAATGATTGAGTCTTACTTAGCGCGAAGGGCTTGAAGTATTGGAAGGTGCATATCAACAAATCCATAATTATACTTTCCTGTAGCACCAACTGGCTCTTCAAAAATAAGATGATAAATAACATGCCTATTCTCTAGCCATTTGTCCCTGGACATGCCTGGACATTCCCTGACTTGATTGAAAACATGTCCCATGGGTTGTATAACTCCCCGGTGGGTTCAGACACCCCAGGTTTTCAACTGTTGATTGCTAGATACTATATAATCAATTTCCCTGGGAGATGAAACACCCGTCAAAGGTCTCAAAGACAATGGAAGCCATGGGAATTAAATGAGGTCAATCTGACTCAAATGTTACTACACATCCAAAAATGCCTTTACAGAGAGGAGTATCTTTGGTCAGACAGACGCACCTATAATAACTGCTCCATACAGAAATTCCTAACAGACATAATACTCAATAAGACCCCCACAAAAACACCTCCTGTACAGTCGGAAAGGCCACTCTCTCACATTCCAGGTACACCCAAAACCTCAAAAATCATGTGTACATACTACGCAGACCTCGAGAGAAACAAAAACAGAATCCTGATTTATTTTATTACATTAGGGCTGCAACTAACAGTGATTTATTTTATTGATTAATCTGAAAGTTGTTTTCCAGATTAATCCTTTGTTTTATGAAATTAAAGATAATAACCCAAGGCTGATGTATGTAAATATCTTGTTTTGTCAGTAAAAAACAAAACGATATTCAGGTCGTAAAACATAGAAAAGCTGCAAATATCCATCTTTTTGGAGGTTTCAAACTGCATTTTCCACCATTTTTGCATGAACATTTTAAATAAATCATCCATCAAAACAGTTGATAATTTTTTGGTTGCAACTCATTGATTATTCAACTTATCATTGCAGCTCTCTCACACAACTGTTAAATAATACAATAAAATACATAAATAAAGTTGGGTGTCCCATTGAGCAAACATGAGCAAAAAAAGGAGGCCATCTATGAATTATGTGGAGGTTTATATTAAAAAAAACACCCTCAAATAGTACTAAAACAAGTAATTGAAGTGCTAAGTACTACTGAAGCGCAGATGTTGTTGTTTAAAGAGGGTGACCGCGGGAAAACTTCCAAAGCCGAATGGAGTATTGGGGAAGATGAATGGGAGAGGGGGAGGATAGGGAGACATATTCAAATCCTGAACAGAGAACAGGTTGAGTACCTTTTCAAGTCATTTGAAAGTGAATAGTAGGATTTTCAATAGCTGCTTATGCTAATGTAGGTGTCAAAGCATAGTTGTGGCTCATTAAGCTCGATAAGCTCAAACACAGCCTGTGTGTACCGTCAGCTGCTCACCCCAGATCCCAGTCAAACACTTATTGAGAAGTCAAATCGCTTAATGAGAGACTCTAAGCTACTCTTATCTCTTCCGCTCTCTTCACTGACTAGAAGAAGGATTTAACTAATTATCCAGACCATAATAGCTGCCAAAACTGCAGCTCTTGAGGAGTCACACAGTTAGAAAACACACTGAAACTATAACTGGCTGCTAACAATATATTTTTTTAAAGGCAATTTACTTTTATACGTCACTTTGTAAGCAAGACATGAGGATTTAAAAAATACATCCAGAGTATTGTTTAGTCTGATTAGTGAGGTTTGTAAATTAAAGTTAATATTTTGACCTTTTACCACAACATTGACTTTTTCCTTAGAATCAGAATCTGGTTTATTGTCAAGAAGTTTTACACCTTCAGGGAATTTGCTAGTCTATGTGTATAACATTTCTTTATCTAAGAAGCTGCTAAATCACCATATCTAGTTTGCACCAGTTGAGTGGACACATTTGACTGTTCCTGTGGGGCTTAGTGGAGATGCTTACATCTCAGAAGCACTGCTGTATTGATACACCACTTGCATGGCCTTGCTAATTTGCTGAAAAACAACAAGAGCCCAGTGACCCACTGAAGCACCTTAAGGGAAATGACCCAAACTTTATGCAAATTGCTCGTGGTCAGGTTTGCAAAACAAATATCCAAAACTGCGTCCAAACATAGTTTACAATTTTCAGATATAAATATATATTCTACTATGCATAGCATACTAAATATGACTTGGATTTTTGTATTTCTATCAAAATATATGGAGAATCGGTCACAGTATATTGTAATGGGTTATCTTTAAGAAAAATAAAAAAATAAACAAAGCTTATCGACATAGAAGGCAAATGTTAGAAATACCTCAATATAATGCTAACAATCCAGCGATACCACTAAATGTTTCCTAAAATAACAAACAACATAAAAACCATTCCCCTGAGATCTGATTTACTACAGGGCTTACTCACATTACATTGTACAGGTGTACCTAAAGAAAACTAGTGTCCATGTAGCACTGCATGTATATTTCCAGATTTTAGTTAAAACATATTTTCAAAATGAAAACAGTCCCGGATCGATCACTGCAACAGAAAGCCTTTAAGATCACAACAAAACAATCATAACAAAGGAAGTCAAGCTTCTGTTTTAAGGAATTTACCAGAGTTACCTATGTGTTGTTGCAACATTGTTGCAGAAGAAGAGGTGACTTAATGTGAAAGGGACCAACAGAGCTGTTACAAAACAGCCAGTATGGCCAGCAAATCAGTGACAAAAAAAGGAACAAGCTGTGGGTTTGGTTACTCGCAGTCTCCTAGATAGATTACTAAATGTCACAAATGTACATAACAGATGCATGTCATGTTTCTTTCCACACTTTTCTACAGTTCCCTTGTTATCACCGCACACCTATATTATCACTTGAGATATGTCTACCCAGCAAACCTGTTTAAAGAATAGGCTTTAAGTATTCCACAGTGTAAAAGCTGCCCCTGAAGCTATGAATGACTGAATGGAAACAGTATAGCCGAGAGCCCTTTGTGTGCAGCTACTGTAGTGATTGGCCCATGCTGAGCCGCCCTCTCTGGGGACCCCCTGTCTTTATTTTACCTTTTGAGATGCTGCTCCAGCTCCCAGAACAAAAGCTTCATTGCCATCTCGTCATGGCCTTGTACTCCCTGTGCTCTCATAGAGCCGTCCGTCAGCGGGATCATGTAAACTCCAAAGTATCAGAGCCTCCCGAGCCTCTTTGTGTAGTGTTTTCTGACACCCCTCGCTCCTTCTTTAATGTAGTGAACAGATCTGGGTCGCTCCCTACAGATGCATTGGTGAGTGCGGCTGCATTGGGAATCAGAGGCAGCGTGCCAGGTTATGATGACTGTATATGTGTGCTCCTCATTTTCCTCTGTCTATGTCATCCATTTGTGTTTGAATGGCTGACTGGTGAGGGAATTACTGCGTACAGACAGAAGCTGGGCGTGTGGTGACGTGGGCTCACGTGATCCTGGGAGTTACATAAACCATCAACAGAGATTAGCATGTGGTCCAGTGATTTCCCTGCTCCTACTCCGTGATCCTCCACCCTCTATAGCCCAACACATGGATGTACAATAACTTTAAGACTCAACTTTTCAACAACCCTTCAGCAGCTCTCTTTTTACTGGAACATACAATTATGTGGCCCTATAGCAGGATGAAATGTTATTAGCACACAAGAATGTAGATGTACAGTAAATGCAATATAAATATCTAAATGTCCCCTGTAATTATAGAAGGTTCAAATTAGCAGTAAATATCGAGAAATCAACAGCGATTCGGCGAATAAATAATCAGCAACTTTTTTGAATAATCGGCTTATCGAAAAAAACAATCGTTTTCAAAAGTGGCAGAAAAGGCCGTTTTTAGCTCAAACTCCTGCTTTAATTTGTTTGATAATATAATTAACTGCCTTTCTATAAGTTATGGGCTGACCAAACAATACGTTTAAGGACATCATCTTGTCCTTTCAGAGACTGGGATGGACGTTTTACAGAACAAACGATTAATAAATTATTAAATAATTGTCAGTGCTAGCACCATTTTAATGTGATATATAACAGACTTGACCGTAGAACTTAGAATTATATATTGACATTATACCCATATTGTCAAATGAGACGAGTAATCAGCTTGGATATAATATGGTTATTTGGCTTAAGTGTTGTATTTTCCAGGCTTTAATGGCTGCATAACAGCAGAGCGATGTCATTTTCTAATAGTTATTTTTCTAAATGTTAAATTTGCATTCGATAATTACGCATCACCATACATCCACATCACTGATATTTATCAAAAATATTAAATATATAAAAAATGTAATATTTTGGCAAAGCACCAATCAACCGTCAAACCCTCAAATATGGTCCCAATGTCGATATCTTTGGCCAAATATTTGGTGGCATTTGATATAATCTATTTCTCCAACCCTATAGGACAGTTCAGATTCTCATTTTTGAACACGCTGTACTTTTCGATGCCAGCGCGATAGTGACCCTGTGCCTCAGGGTCTTATCTTGTCATTTCTCATTGAAAGCTCCCTCAAGATGGCTTAGTGCCTTTGCAGACAGAAAACACAACGTGAACTCGCAGGGCTCAGAGACAGCCGGCCAAGAAACAACAGGTAGAGCAGGGGCATAATGCCGGGGATTTCACTTGTCCTAACAGACTCCATGTGCTGGGGTGAATCGCTATCACATGACTTCTGACCTGGGTTATACAGAAGCCTGCTTAAGCACTTTGAACTGCTGCCTCCCTCACTTTTTATCCAAAAAAAATATATATTCTTGCCAACCAAAAAACTAAATTGAAGAAAAACAGGTTTTCTAAATGTTAAAGGCTCAATATTCACTATGTATCGTCTTAACCTGCAAATACACCTCAAAAAAACGATTATAGGTCTGAGTTACTCCAGTCTATCTATTTTGAGTTTGTTTAATGAAAAATATATATGTTTTGAACTGAATATATTTATATCTAATAGAACCAACATATAACTATGTGATTTTAAATTAACATGATTTGTTTACGTTGATGCAAGGGGTGAAACATAATTGGATTTAATTATACCAGCTAAAAAGCATGGCTTTTAAATGAGCAAGATTCACTTAGTTTGACCTGACGTGAATGGAATGCATTGGTTTAATGACACCTGCTAGTTTGAGACGCATGACGTCGTAATCTATCGCGAGGCACACCACGGAGGAAGACCGCATGCAGACACGAGGGAGACGACCCCCATGCATATGGTAAGTAGTCCTATCTAGATTAATTAATGTGTTGACGAGGTCTACAAATATGAAACATCGTTGGTATGTATATCATACACCTACCGTGAATATTGACCCGTGAATTCAGACCTGTGAATTCAGCTAAATTGATATTAAAGTATTTCACAACTAGCGGCTAGCTAGCTAGCTTCTTGGCATATCGTGCACGGTGCCTTGCTGCCATGCACTCTAAAACGCCATATTTCAATTTTTGATCCAAATCAAAAGAAGTCATAGTGCCTGCACGTTATATCAATTAGAAATACAAATACAACACTAGATTTATGTAAGGGCTAGTGGAGCAATAACTACTGGAATGCATGAGTGTAGTGCTGCCGGAGCGGCACTTCAGAAGCGACACTGCGACCAAAACTCACCTAACTAGCAGCCAGGAAAGAGCAACAAACAACTTAGTAAGATACATAAAGAAAAAGTACTAGTAGTAAGTAGTGTGGGGGGGGTGGGGGGGGGGGGGGGCGGAGATTCGGGCTCGTGAACTGTAGCGCCGTGTTATGCTTGTCCACTGCACCTCGCGGGAGCGTGCACAGTGTAAAACAAAAACTCACAGAAGAATATTCGGTTAACGCGGCCACTGGTTTACAGTACTGTTTCACATGGGTGTTGATTTTGCTCTCAAAGTGCACCAGATTGATGCATTTAACTTCAACATTTAAACATAATTCACATTCGGCATTTACATACTAATTTAGTCTAGCAATTCAAATAATAGTTTCTAGCCCAAATTATATTGCACTTGGAGTTGGCATGCTACTGCAGATTAACCTAACCATGTCTGTTATTCACAGGTGTCCTGGGAACAAACACATTGACATTGCTGGCAGCAGGGCAACCTCTTCTTACTGGTGGTCAGTAATCAGCATCTTTTTTTTTTTTTTAGCAAGTTTGAAGTTTTAGCACATTGTAATCTTAAGAACTGCTTGACCTTGCTTGATTTACATCAGTAAATTACTAAAACATATAGGCGCATATAGGCTATGTTATGGTGGTTGCCATAACATATAATAATACAAATATTTTCTTTGATTTTCAGATTACAACAGTACATGTGGAACTGCAAAGATTGTGGTACGTCAGTGTCTTCTAGGCGCCTGTTGTTGAAGCATTTCAAACTAAGACATGGCCATTATGGTCGTAATTTTCGATATCCATGCGCCTATGCCACTTGTCCATGCACATTTAAGACTTGGAACCATCTTTTAAGTCACATTTACAGAGTCCATGCCAAACAAACATCACAGCAGCGTATAGAATCATCCACATTTCACTGTCAGTTGTGTGCATGTTCAATTGCAACAGAGAAGGAATATTTCATTCATATAAATACACATTTGAGGAGGAATGAAACAGTGACATGTATGTTTCTAGGTTAGGGTTAGTAAGAAAGAGCTCATACAGTCTAAGGATGTATTTTTTTATTTTAGTATTACTATGATGAGCCTGACAATTGGCTTGTAGGGTAATTTGCTCTCTGTTAGGAATGTTTTTGAGTTTTGAGTTATGTGATACCATTTGATGTACATTTTTGATACCATTTGTGAGGTTATTTTTTATAATGTGTATAATGTGTTTTAATCAGTCAATGTTAGAAAGAAAATGTTAACTTCTCACTTTGTTCTAATAAAGGTTTTTATTAGCACAATTGTGTTTCTGTGACTTAATGGTTCTGTTAGACTAAATTTAGTGTTATCAGCATATTATAATTATGTGACAAAATTCCATGCAATTGGATTAAATAGAACCAACATGGTAAACACATGTTAGTTAAGCTAAAGTAAAATATATCAACCTGAAGCATTAATTTTACATTGGATGAATGAGATAAACATGTATTGGGTTAACAACAGTGAATCATGTATTATGTACATATTTCATTTAAATTAGAGTAACATAATGTAATTGCGTGGAATTTTGTCACGTAATTAAATCATGTTGGTTTAATAAAATCATTTTTTTGAGTGTATGCAGCCATGAGCAGCAGGCCCATTTATTAATGCATGTCTTCTACTCAAACAAATGTGCGCTTCAGCTACCATTTCAAACATCATTGAAAGATCAAATCACACACACAGAAAGGCAGTCTATCCAGTTACTGGCTGTTGGGTACAGCCGCCTGACACGAGGGTTTATTTCCTTAGGAATGTTTACTAGCACTGCTGATAAACTTGCTTCATTATGACCGCTATGCAAAGACATCGTTTTGATGATTTGATTAATAATTTTTCTGACTGATTTGGCAATTGCGATACGTTTTGTGATATGAGAGGGAATTATAATTTTGAAACATTATTTGCATCGATGAAAAATATATAAGAATGATTATGGTGTGACGGACGATCTCTGTAGCTTTACAATACTTAATTCAGAATAATATTGAATCCTTTACAAAATATTGCCCTTAGTATTGGATACTGCCCTTCTTCATAAACTTCTGATTAATTGTGCAGCCCTGGAGAGAAGTCCTATATGTATGTCAGTTATGTTTCTGGTTTACTTCCTTATTTCTATCCATTGGCAAAATGTGTCTTACTCCCAGGAAGAGGGACTCCTCTCAAATATGCTGCGTTTCAGCGGAAATGAAAGTTAATAAAAGGGGCCTGGCATGACCCAGCGATGATAAAAGAGGCCTATTGAATAGTTGAATTGTAAAGGCTTTTGGCTGTGCTGTAGTTTGATAGTGGAAAGAACACACAGACTTTACCAGTAAGCCCTGGCAGTGGTTTTCCATAGTCACACCCTGACTATGGAGAATGACTGAGAGCTACTGAGTGAGTCAGTCAGGGAGGCAAGGGAGGAATGATGAGTGGCCATTTTGGCCTCCATACGCAAGAGAGAGAGGTGCTATTGGGGCATTTGGGCTGACAGCAGCAAGTCCTTAGTGCTCGCTCTATACTACACTCACGCGCACACACTGGGGGAGAGCCGGCGGGAGAGAAGGAGGGAGAGAGAGTCACCCAGAGACACAAGCTAGAAATGCCTAGATCCACCACCTCAGCATTCATACAGTACTGTCTAAAAGGGTCAGGGTTACAGGGAGAGCGGAAAACAGAAGCAAAGACAAATACACTCTCGCTGCATTTCACTTCTCTTATTTTTTATTTCCTCGCTCCTCGGTATTACCGGAAGTTGATTTGTCTGCGCCATCTTGAGTAGCGTCCCATTGGCCTTATTTTTGCCGGAGGATCGAGGAGTGATAATGGAGGAGCGATAATCGAGGAACCACCAGACCATCCTCTGATGAAATCCTCAGACACTCGCCCCGCCCCCTTACTGTGTATCGCTCACTGATTGGACGATGCAGTGCATGCACTGATCTGATGCTTCTTGACATGAGAGCAGTTTCCCAGTGGAGTGAAGAAAATACATGAACCTCACGGGAGTCACTCCTCAGTTTATACTGTGTTTTGTTTCAATTAATGCATCATTCAGTTACAAATAAGTGATATATCTGAACAACAAAGTGGTCAAAAAATCTTCATTTATTGGAAACATTTTCATGATCGCTTTTTTTGTTTTAGATTTGTCATTTCCATTCAGTCAGTCATTAAGTACTATTTAAAATTGAATTTGCTACATATCCACACAAAACAAACAAAGTGTGCAATCCAATGAATGTTAATCTAACTGGGTTTTGATAGATAATATCTATTTTTCTTCTCTCAATTGTTTTATTTCTGTTGTGCACTCTAATCAATATTAATCAAACTGTTGTTTGATTATACATTTTAAGAATGGCGTTTATCTTTTTTGAGAATGAGTTCTTATTTTATTTAATTTATTTGGGTCTACAACAGATGATACACATGTTTGTGTCAGTAAATGTGTACTAACAGAGGCGGGGGTGTGTGTGGAAATAACGGGGACAGAGCTGGCTGCTGTCAGACGAACAGCTGTGCAGCGTCATCACGACGGACGTCGCTTCATGTGACGCTCCGGAGGAAAGGACGTCCCATTGCTCTTAAAACTAATTTCCCTGCTTCTCGTGGTTTCCTTGCGTATCTCCATGCTTCCCTGGTGGAGGGACTAGTCGCAGGGAAACGACGCAAGTGAGGGACGCAAGGAATTCATTTAACCTTAGTGAAATGCAGTCTCTAAAAGAGCGGTGCAGGAATCAGTCCTAAGCCCGGGAATGAGTTAGCATTTAGCACTTCCTGGTTTCCTCGTCTCAACGTTTTTGTGAGATGCCTTAAATAAGGTCTGTAGAACACATTAAACGACAGTAAATTCCGCCCTGATGAATGTCTGAAACTTTATGTGTCTTAAAGATGGAGCTTGCACACAACTGACTAAATGAGACTACTAAATAGCATCACACTGAACACGAGTCCGCCCTTTAGCTAAGCAGTGGTTCCATGCAGTCATGAGACCGTCATGTAGGTCAGTTATAGCTTTATGTTTACTTTTACTTCTGGCGATTGCCTTTACCATTCATCTATTCCATGAATGTTGGGAAATGATTGAAATGTGACAGGATTATCCTGCTGAGCACATGTGTCAGTGTGTTTCAAAAATCCCATTGCTTTTTGCCAAGAGAGCAAAACAATGCTAACTTCCGGGTCTGCTTTCATAATACGTCATCACTGCATCACATATGGTTTGATGTATATGTTTTGTATTTTTTACGCCATGTTCGATTCTTAAAGTTGATATTTTTTATATATCTTTGCACTTAAATGTAGCTTATCATTGGCTCATATTTTTGCGTAAAGCCTTTCTGAATTAAAAAGCAAACATTTATGTATTGACATATCAAATTCAGGGTTTGCATTTCATAAAATACAACTTATGATATATGATGGTAGAAGAAATATTTGTCGTTCTTTTTTTCCAACCATAGAAGACACTGGACTAACTGACCAACCTTAACCACCAGCCATGGTTGGGAAAACAATACACAGCTTCTCTGTGCAAATCACTTCAAGCAAATAGCCTTAACATGCAAAAACAAACAAAGGCGTGGTCCTTGAACAGCCATATAATGATTCAAGACTAAAGGAATTAACCAATGCTTTCTCAATCATAGCCTCCCTCCACTAAATTCTATCAGTAGCAATTTGCTCAACAAATGGCCTCTTTATTAACCACAGAGTAGGTCCCCACTCTCTTGCACACTCACAGAAGATCCTAGGTTGCATAATAGTGATTGAGCAGCAGGTTTGAGTAATGCGGGGTGAAACCTGGCATTAAAAGGATTAGCATCCAAAGAACACACAGCGCTCCGAGTCCAGACAACAGAGGATAGGAGTAATGCCGACCGCAGCAATAAAGATAGCAAAGATGAGGAGAGAAGCCCACTGTGTGGTGGGTGGGGGTAATGTAGTGATGCTTATTGAGAAATGACAACACATACAGTGGGGCAAAAAAGTATTTAGTCAGCCACCAATTGTGCAAGTTCTCCCACTTAAAAAGATGAGAGGCCTGTAATTTTCAACCTAGGTATACCTCAACTATGAGAGACAAAATGAGAAAGAAAAAAAAAAAAATCCAGAAAATCACATTGTAGGATTTTTAAAGAATTTATTTGCAAATTATGGTGGAAAATAAGTATTTGGCCAATAACAAAAGTTAATCCCAATACTTTGTTATATACCCTTTTTTTGGCAATGACAGAGGTCAAACGTTTTCTGTAAGTCTTCACAAGGTTTTCACACACTGTTGCTGGTATTTTGGCCCATTCCTCCATGCAGATCTCCTCTAGAGCAGTGATGTTTTGGGGCTGTCGCTGGGCAACACAGACTTTCAACTCCCTCCAAAGATTTTCTATTGGGTTGAGATCTGGAGACTGGCTAGGCAACTCCAGGACCTTGAAATGCTTCTTACGAAGCCACTCCTTCGTTGCCCGGGCAGTGTGTTTTGGATCATTTTCATGCTGAAAGACCCAGCCACGTTTCATCTTCAATGCCCTTGCTGATGGAAGGAGGTTGTCACTCAAAATCTCACGATACATGGCCCGATTCATTCTTTCCTTGACACGGATCAGTCGTCCTGATCCCTTTGCAGAAAAACAGCCCCAAAGCATGATGTTTCCACCCCCATGTTTCACAGTAGGTATGGTTCTCTTTGGATGCAACTCAGCATTCTTTCTCCTCCAAGCACATCTAGTTGAGTTTTTACCAAAAAGTTCTATTTTGGTTTCATCTGACCATATGACATTCTCCCAATCCTCTTCTGGATCATCTAAATGCTCTCTAGCAAACTTCAGACAGGTCTGGACATGTATTGGCTTAAGCAGGGGGACACGTCTGGCACTGCAGGATTTGAGTCCCTGGCGGCGTAGTGTGTTACTGATGGTAGCCTTTGTTACTTTGGTCCCAGCTCTCTGCAGGTCATTGACTAGGTCCCCCCGTGTGGTTCTGGGATTTTTGCTCACCGTTCTTGTGATCATTTTGACCCCACGGGGTGAGATCTTGCGTGGAGCCCCAGATCGAGGGAGATTATCAGTGGTCTTGTATGTCTTCCATTTTCTAATAATTGCTCCCACAGTTGATTTCTTCACACCAAGCTGCTTACCTATTGCAGTTTCAGTCTTACAATTTTGTTTCTGGTGTCCTTTGACAGCTCTTTGGTCTTGGCCATAGTGGAGTTTGGAGTGTGACTGTTTGAGGTTGTGGACAGTTGTCTTTTATACTGATCACGAGTTCAAACAGGTTCCATTAATACAGTTAACAAGTGTCGGATAGAGGAGGTTCTTAAAGAAGAAGTTACAGGTCTGTGAGAGCCAGAAATCTTGTTTGTTTGTAGGTGACCAAATACTTATTCTCCACCATAATTTGCAAAAAAATTCTTTAAAAATCAGACAGTGATTTTCTGGATTTTTTTTTCTCATTTTGTCTCTCATAGTTGAGGTATACTTAGGATGAAAATTAAAGGCCTCTCATCTTTTTAAGTGGGAGAACTTGCACAATTGGTGGCTGACTAAATACTTTTTTGCCCCACTGTACATTGCATGTAAACGCATTACATCTTTTGACATTCGCATAATCCGTTTCTTTGGTTTTACTATTTATAGGCATGTGTTTGAATAAAGTGATTTTTCTTTTCTTATACTACAAACTACTGACAACATTTCTCTGTGTTGGAGGTCATCTCTATATATATATATATATATATATATATATATATATATATATATATATATATATATATATATATATATATATATATATATATATATATATATATATATATATATATATATATATATATATATAATTACAATATAGTAATGTTCCATCAGTGTGTGATTTATTAACTCCTTCATGCATGAATTACAACAAACTAAGGATATTTTCATCTTTATGCATGAGACATTTAAAAAAACTGATTTTTAAGTAATATATGTTTAACAAACCAATGAACAAAATTATATATTATGCAAAAACTATAAAATAGAATACACAAATATTATAACAAAATCCACTGTGGTGCCTGATGTGCAACTATACCATCCAAAACCCCAATCATAGAAAACAGCATTAAATTAGCAGTATCTAATGTAGTGAGCACAATGCATGAAAGGGTTTTTTAAAAAATGTGCAATTATAATCAAACCATGTAATAACACTGCAATTACACTATTTAGGAGTTTTAGGTCCGATGCCTCCAGTGCTTTGGCTGATGCTGTGGAGGCTTTTCACATCATCTCTTGCGAGGATCTGTACTCAGCACGTTTTCTCTTGAAACATTCTGGTGGCTTACCAACATGACACAGGTGTTTGGTGCTGAGATGACTCTGGAGGTGCGCAGGTTTCATCGAGCTGTTGGCTAGTTTCTACCAACAGAAAAAACACAATGCCTGGGGCGGGTTGCCGTTTGTTGACGTGAATCCCATCAAAGCATACTACTCCTGATATTGATTTTGTTGGCTCAATTTTGGCTCTCTTTTTTTCTCCGCTGTCCACGTTCCCTGCTGTACTGCTGCTACGTTTAAACCACGATTCAATTTCAACGTCTATTCGTTATAATATAATATTGCAACTGGCTTTCCGCTCAGCCGGACTAGAGCTTGATTTAGCTCTGGTTCTTCCTGTTTCCAATGTAGTGCAGCCGGCTCTCAGTACCGAAACCCGGTTCTTAGCTGGCCCCAATCGGCTGCCCGGCAAGAACAAAGACGCTTACGTCGGAGGGGGGCGAGAATAACCTGTGCAATAACAGTTAATGGCGAGTACGGAATTACAAGTTGTAACAAGCTGTAGCACTGAGCAAAGTGAGTAGAACACGACCACACAGTAGTAAAAACAGAGAAGAACCAATTAAGCACCAGAAAAGCACAAGAACGGATCTTGAACCCTTGGAGTGGTCTCTTAATTTTCCCCCGAGCTATAGTTGAACTCAAACTTAGTATTTCCAACAAGTTTCCGTTACACCTTAACACCTCACAGCTATATATACACACAATGGGTAAGCCTGAGCTGCAGCAGTGTCGCTGAAATTATGATAACAAATATTTTGCACTTGCACATTCAAATAAACAAAGCATTGCTCTCACTAATGCAATTCAAAATGTCCTTATTCAGAGAGAGACCCCTAAGTCGCCTGTGCTTAGTTTTCATGTTTGGACAGTTTCAAGTTGGTATTGATGAAACCACATCTCTATTCTAACTCTTATTAGTGCTCGTAAAAAATAAGCGTATCCTCCTCTTCGATTACAACATCTCTGTTTTTCTAGAGCTTCTTATCTCTTAAAGGCTGATGGAGGAGGAGAGCTTACTCACACTAATGTCTGGGTCACAAACACAGCCTCCACATTGTAGGAGGCTGTGTATTTAGATACTCCACCGAAGCACATGACCAGGTGATTCATGATTCCCTCATGCCCTACTCTACATTTCAGCAAATCTCCCTCTGACACGATCAGCAATCCTCATAACTAAAACAGTCCAAGCTGTGGACACGCTGGTAACGTATACAGATATTTTTGGCATCAGCAGATATTTTTAGCATCAGCAGAATTCCTGTTTTCAAACCTATCTTCTGACCAAGCTCACTTCTCTTGCAAAAAAAAGAATCCTTCAAGAGTTTTTCCTGAAGGCAACTTCAACAACAACATGTCTTCTGACATTATTAACTGATAGAAAAGCTGGAAAATGTCAGACGTATGTAAATGGTAAAATTAAGCTAGTATTATGGTAAACAAACAGCTATTTTATTAACAGCCTTTAGATATCAAGATCCAGTTCCAAAAAGTGGCTTAATAGCAAGGTTTCTTGTTCTCTTCTTTAAATTCCCAGCCGAACTTCGTATAACTTTTCTGTTTAGCATCTCTGAAAATACATAGTATTTAAAACCTTCTGCAACTACTGAAAAACCTCATCTAAATGTCCTCCTGACATGAGATTGGATTGCTGCGTTTTACAGTTCCATTCCTTCCAACCCCCCGTGCTTTTCTGACCCAGTTTTTACCATTGCAGTCGATTTACTCTGCTTCATCCTCATTTGGGATGAGTTTCTGAGAACAGAGGGACTGAAGGTTTGAACCAGAATTGATTTGTCATTGACCGGCCAGGAAATTGATGGAGAATGGTAATGGTCATCAGAGTTTGTCCCAGCATTTCCAAAGGGGAATGTTGCCTTGAAGCAATGCTATTGCATTGATTGTCTTTGGAAACTGCACACCAAATGATTAGAAATTGCGACAATATATACAAATTCTCTGAATTCCCATTTTACCCGTTTCATGCATCAGAATTATTTTAGAGTAGGTCTGTTTGTGTCGTTTGTCTTTATTGTTGTAGCAAAGTTATTGCTGTTCTCTTGGCAAGGTGAGTCTTGGGAAAGAGATTTACATCTCAATGAGACTTATTCCTGTTTATATAAAATATATATTGTATACATCAGGGTTATTCAACTAAAATTCAACGAGGTCCAGTTAGGGAAAATCTCCCCATGCAAAGGTCCGGAACATCAAATGTCTAACTTGCTTTATGAATTAGTGTGATATATATTGAAGTAGCCTGCAGCTTTATCAACATCTGCATGTCATCAACAACTGACTGCCATTCAAATAAAGAAAGTACAATTCAAAAACAACAATTTATTGTCAATTAACATTGAACTATACAGATATACAGTAAAATACTGTGGATATGTGTAATGTTCCTCTCGCGCTGCATTTAAAAAAATTAATAAAATAGATTTTGAAAATATGTGCATCTCAAAAGTGCTTAATTTTAGATAAATAAAAAGTGTAGCAGCAGCTTGAGTTTCCCTTTTTCTTTGTTGACCGTTTCACATCATGACTGAACAGTTTCAGCTGATTATAGAAAAATATCAGTCTTTACACATCATAACAATTGAACAGTTTTAAAGTTTCTCTTTCTTTCCCTCTTATATTGCATTCCCTCACTCACTTGAGGGGGGAGGACAGAGATCTGAGTGGATTAACTTTGCTCTGACGACATCAGAGCTATCAAAAGCTCGGCTTAGCTACACATTAACAAACTCTTGTTTTCTGCACGGCCTTACAATCAGGAAAGACAACACAGACCCCATCATCATCATCATCATCATCATCATCATAATCATCATGCCATTCTCACTGAGGTGATCCTTCTCTGGGTATTCCTGCTTTGTATTCAGGGTAACTACCTCCTGGTCTGATTTGGTAATCAACCTTAAATGGCAAATTGCTGGCATGCTCTCTAAAGACACCCCCAGTGAATACCATATTACTGAGTATAATAGGTGACCAAAATTCATGAACAAAAAGTGTGTTTCACCAATTTACAATGCAGCTAAACAGAGTAATGGTTTCCAACACGTGGTAAGAAATGCCAATACAACGTGTCTAGCAACACATTTATGCAGAAAGAGTAACCGGAACCAACGACGCCATCTTCTGGTGACAAATCAGAGTTCAATTCAAGGTTCCCCTGCAATTCCTTGCTTTTTGTCATTTGTGTCAAAGTAAAAGGAGCAACTGGACGAGTGGCTGACTTGGGATCTAAATAGGAAGCAACCTCATGCACTCTCTTCACTCTTGTCTGATTAAGCAATTCTTGAGATTCTCCACTGTTTCACCGCTTTAGGTGTAACATGAGGACAGTTGGTACAGGATGTTCAGTTGAGAATCAGAAGTGATTCTGACTGCAACAGACAACAGGATAACCTCATGCTGCTCTCTTATAACCTGGTGCAATCATTACCCAGTTGACAAAAAATGAATCGCCAAATATCTTGATAATCATTTAAAGTAATTTTTCATGCAGAAATTGCATTAATGTTTTTTTCAGCCTCTCAAGATTGGAGATTCCTTGCTTTTCTCTGTATTTTATCGTATTCAATAGGGGACGACTGATTATCGGCAAGGACAATTATCGAGGCCGATATTCCGCATTTCACAGATTATCGGTATCGGCTTTTTTAGCGTCTCGCGGCGGAGAAACTGTGACGCGCTGGAACGACTGGGGCGGCTGCTAGTGGAGCCTCACAGCAACTCTGCTTTCTGCACCACAATCTGGTGCTGCTGAATTGGGACTACTAAATGAGTGCGACTCAAATATCAGAAGTTTAGAACAAGTTTTATTTTTACTTCATTTACTTTACTCAGGGTCACAGAGAGGAAACCAGTTTTAAGATGTTGAAAAGTTCATTAAACATTAAAAAGGCATTTCAAAGAAGTTGTGTTATTCTCAGGGCTGCACATAACTGGTGCGCACCCACCGCCAAAAAAGGAGCACCGGATCATTTGAAAAAAGCACATTTGCGCACCAACATTGAGAGAGACAGAGAGACATGAGAGAAGAGAGATATTTGCGAGTTGCATAAGAACTGGTAAGACGCGTGAAGGGTCTGCTTCATGTGCTCCCTGCTGCGAGGCACGATACAGAGGGCTTCATACTCCACTAGCACCCCCCCCCCCCCCGTTGACATTCGTGATACAGAGGATGCGCACCAAGCAACATCTCCAGGTGCTCTTTTGAGAACCAGGGCCAAACAGTTATGTGCAGAGCTGGTTATTCTACATTTTGACACCAAGATTTTCAGATTTTACTGCAAAATGTATATCGGTTCCAAATATCGGTTATCGATTTCCTTGATTACTAATAATCTGTATCGACCTTGAAAAAGCCATATTGTTTAGATAGTATTCAAACACAATATTTTTGGCCCAATTTCTTCTACTATTTTCTGACGTTTTATAGACCCAAACAATAAATGGATTAATCTATAAAATATTTTGCAGATTAATTAATAAGGAGAACAAACTGTTATTGCAGCCATAGGGCACATCTATTTAGATAAAAGTGATAGAATTATTTATTTTTTAAAAGTCTTACCTGTTGCAGAAAAAGGGGAGGCCACAGGAAAACATGAAAGGAAGAAAAGAGAAAAGCTGATTAATGACAGGGGGTCACAAGGTACACACAAGCTTGTTTTCTTCTTCAATATATCAAGTTATAAAAAAATATAAATGGGATCCTAACAGAAAACCTTCCTCCTGAGCATAAAACACAGTTACTTTACAATAGCAATTAGCTGTTAAAGGCTCTTTAAAAAAAATTGACAACCAAGAAGCCAAAATATACCGTCCTGCTAAAATCCTTTAAAAAAAACAAAAAAACAGCTGACTTATTGAAAGACAACACTGAGAGGCAAATGCTTAATCAGTACAGTGTATTATTGTTAAGACTGGTTGGTATACACTGCCACCTGGTGGAAACTACTGCCGACTCAGTCAATACTAATTCAACTCCCATTAAGGACCTGAATAGACCTCCTTCTGTAGGGTTGAATTTATGTCAAGTACTCGCTTTCTGCCAGAACGCCACCAATTAATCCCAAACACTTTGTTGTTCCCTGAAGTGTCTGACATGTCCAGACTCAACAAGCCTGCTGAGTCGCTCACTGCTTTTCTTTGAATACAAAGCCTCATTCAATCTGCACGATTTCATCTCTGTACGGTACTTAACAAAAACAGTTTTCACTAAAGCAACATTAATTTGACATCTGATAGAGTTTGCAATCATGATGTGCTTTTCTAATGTCATTCACTGTCATCAAACAAAAAAACAATGTTTTTTAACACCTTAAATGTCATATGGTTGTAAAGTATATCATGCTCACAGAGTGCTCATCACTTAAATGCAGGGCCTATAATAACTGTTATGTGGGCTTTATTAGCCAATATGGAATTTTTTTAAGGTTCATTTATTTTTAAATGACAACTTATTTGAATAAGGCAAATAAGTTGTAATTTTAAAAAAGACAAATAAAAAAAGTTATTTGCTGAACAAAGCCTAAAACAATGTCAGGTATTTTCTGTCATGTAGTGTTTCTCATGAGCCACTATAGGGACATGTAGCCCATTTTTCTAGAATACATTTCTCTAAATTCGTTTTTGTCTAGATTTGTGAAAAAGACAATTTATTTTAAACTGATAATTAGTTTCTGATTCTGAAAGTCCAATTGAAAACACATTGGGTCATTTAACATTGTTTGTATCAAATTCATGAATAGGCAAGATAATGGACTATGTCTCCTTTTGATATGGTAAAAGGTGTATCCGTACACATAATCCGTATATATTCCAGTTAGACTTCATTCACAATAATTCCATTCCCACGTAACGTTCCCAGCTAGAATATTCTCCAAATTTGGCAACCATAGTCTACTCAGAAGGAATAGATGTTTGCTGAAATCATTGGAATCTTTCCCTTAAGCCCTGTTGGAGAGGCATGAGCTCCTACAAGACCTCATCAACCACATTCACACTTAAATACTACAAACCGACCATGCGATCTACAGTCATTAGATATATGTTAGGGTGAATAACAGTTATCCACTTCTGTCATGTCCACACTGTGGAGTACTTTGGTTGAGTCTTTCTTCAAGCACCAATAGGACGAAGGACAGCACCCCACTTCCTCGAACCATCTTCTGGAATAAGCCACACATGGACCAACTGTTCCCAGTTTAATTTGAGATTTGTTCTGTAAAATAGTGTTTCTTACTCATAAATATGCTTGCTGTGAATGGATTTAAACAATGCTTATGAGTTCCTTTCATCCTAAAATCCTTACCCCAGTTGTTTCATAACAATTCACACCATCATTTCTGTGAATGTATAAACTCTTATGACTTCTTTTGACCTCAATAACTCTCACATGACTCCGTTTCAAGTCTCAGACGATGAAGCACAAGAATGCGCCGTAAACCTTTTCAAACCAATTCATTTTCCAACTGCAGCACTACGCACTGAACATGTTTCATTCAGGAATGAGAAATGATTTAATGATAAAGGTGATGGACGAACTATCTCATGCAAACCTCGTAAATTGAAAAGCTGACTTTTAAATAAATAAATTACAAAAAGATGTGCATAGTAAAAATATGACTGAACGTGTATTGGCCAAGTAAGTCAAGTAGAATCATTCCCAGTCTTACAGGTAAAAAAGGAAATGTACCATCCAAGCTAGGGCTGAACGATATACCGTGTCATGGCGATAACCGCGATATGCGCATGCGCGATATTCACATCGCAGGGACGTGCGATTTATTTATTTGTTTTCTTTTTTAGGGTGTTCGATATTAAGTAGGTAAATTAACTCAAACACGTCATGTTACAATTATTTTGCTGCTTGCTACAAAAGGAAAACTTGCGCGGCTCTCATGTCAGGGGTACTTGAGTGGATTGACATGCAGGCTCTGAGTCTGCATGCACAGCAAACAACTACTTCAGATGCCTTTGCCGGTGTTACACCATATGAGAACGGTTCAAAACGGCATAAAGGAGCTGGTGTATAGCTGTTCTTAATTTTATTTTTATAATTTTGTTTAAAAGATGTCCACTACTGCTGTTTGCACAAAAAAGGTTTTAATTGTGGAATAAAAAGTTAAATTACCTATTTGGTCACGTATGTTAATTCCCTAATGTGATAATGAAGCTTCCTATAGTTTAATGTAATACGTTTAATCTCTTGGATCCCTTTTAGACACCACTCCTCTTCATTCACAGATGAACCCCCTTATTCGAGGGTAAGCAACATGCATTATCATGACATGTTGGATCATGACTTAAGGTATGATGAGTCAACCGCCTAGCTTAGCACTTTCTACTTTTGTTGTTATTTTTGTTTTACTTGCTTGTAAGTGCTTTGATCACCAGGAAAAGCGCTTTATTAAATGTAATGTATTATTATTAATAATATATGTAGATCCATAGGGTGGGCCTGCTGTATGTGGGCAGTTCACAGCTTGCCTACCAGCAGGTGGTAGTACAGCACTATTTACAGAGCTGAAAATAGTTGGCATTAATGCTAGAGTATCCGTGCCAAAACAGACCATAGGGAATGTATAATGTATATATAGCCAACAGCGCATTAATCCAAAAGAAAGGAAAAAAGGTTGTTTAATGTATATCTGGTTACTCTAAAAATAATTAGGGGAGAGGCTCTGACATACCAATTTTAAATCTGAAATGTAACCATACAGTCTCTATATTTATGGTTATTTTGAATATATAATACATTCTGATTATTTATTTTTTATGAGAGATGCCTATGCAAATCCCCCTGCTGCGGGACTAATACAAGACGATCTTATTTCAAACAGAGATTGCTTTACACTTTTAAAATTGAATTTTTTTTTCAATTTTTTTTTTCAAAACAGTGCATCTCCAGCACACAATCAAATGAACTCGCCCGTATTGAGAGAGCAAGTCCGTTTGTGTGGGCTGTGTGAGTAAATTCAATATATGGGAAATAATAGGGAAAGTACATGGACATTTAAGTACCAGACACACAAATGATGAAGTGGCTCTGTGCTTAATTTGTGCTATTAAGAGAAGCAGCTGGCTAGACTATTGAGAGATAATGTATTTGATAAACACACACAAAAAAGAAATGTCTCTGTCCCTCCAGCAGCCTTCCTCACTCAGCCACAAAGCGTAGAGAAAGGGATTAGCTCACACAAAGCGAGTGAATGAATATCGTCCCTGTGGGAAAGAAACTCGCTGGATAGATCTCACGTCATAACAGCCTCACAGAGAGCCTGAGCAAACCACATGAGCCAACTTTCCCCCTGTGACACTTCATGATGATCATCAGACTTGTTCTAATATTTCAGCAGGACATCTGTGTTTTTGAATAGAGCCTGTCTAACAATTTTCTCTTACTCATGCTGTTTTTGCCAAGCTAGACTAACCCCGTCCCAACTGCAGCTTCGCACAGGCATGAGATTGCTCTTGTTATCTCACTCACTAAAAAATATTTAAGTCTATTCTTAGAAAAAGATCAATTACCAATATGTCAAACTATTACTTTAATAGACTGGGAGCATGTTTAATTTCAGTTTTTTTTTTGCTTCAAGGTGCATTTTAGTATCACAACTAGGGATGCACCGAATATTCAGCCACCGAAAATTATCGACCGAAAATGGTTAAAAAGGCCCTTTTGGCCGAAAGGATTTTAGCACCGAAAAAATATCACTGAACGTCAGAGAACAGGGTTACGTTGATCATACTCTGCATATTTGTCCGGGTGTTTTGATTTCAAGTGGTGGAGTAATCCCGAAGTGGTGAAAGTCTTTGCAGTTACACCCCCTCGAGAAATGTCAGCTGAAAACGTTTTACAAATCGCAATCCACGCCTCTTTCTCTGATATTTTGAAATATCTCCAAGCGGCAGACATGTTGGCTGTGAGCCAGCCGCGAGCATGGTCGCGCGCAGTGCTTGTCGCCGCGTTTTGAATACGTCATCACAACAACACGTTAGGTTACCAAACTTATAGGTGCATTTGTTGTTGTTGAAGGCCTGGCTGTTAGTCTTTATTTACACTATTTTGTTGTAGGCCTACTAGCCTAGATGTTTATGCAGTTTTAAAGCACCTTGGCTTTGTTCTGAATGCACTTTGTTGTAGTTATCCTACAGAGAAAAGAAAATTCACTTGACTTGGAATTAATGTACTGTATGCATTCAAAAGTGCTGAATAAATGTTTTATGGACCCATAATAGTGATTATTATTTAAGTTAAGTTTGTCTTTTTCCATAATCAGGTAGCTGAACAACATCGGTAAAAAATGTATACATTATGTATATATCTTCTTTTTTTTAGGTATCGGTTTCGGACAAGAATTTCCCATTCGGTGCACCCCTAATCAAAACATCTATCTGTGGATATCCGTCCTTCCGAACCTTTTTGCATTTCCCTGCAGTTACCAAACCATGGTTCATTTTGTGCATTTCATCTACCTTTTTGACATGTAGTGTGTAGTATCAATTACTTGTTAAAATAATTCAGAGCAAAAACTCTTAATCAGTCTTCAAGCCTCTCTGATGTTTCCTCTGCACTAAAATAAATCTTTAAATACTGGAAAAAAAGATGTCTAAAAAGGCAACACCTTGGACATTGTTTCCTTTTTTTGTGATAACTTTTGTAACAACCAACTGATCCTGTTGGTGCAGTCCCTCCCAACAGATTATTACTTCCTTCTCAACTTCTATGGCATGATAATAATAATGTCCAGCGACTAATATCTAACTCATATTCAATCACAAGTTGTGATTTGTTATAATTTCCAAAATGCACATGTTATTTCACTAAATGTTCTGCTTCACTTAATGAGTTGCAGTTTTGCATTTAAAAGCACTTTAATATCTGCCTACCGTTCAATAGTCAACTAACGCAACCAATTAACACAACCCTCCACACAGACTTAAAAATACATTTTTATCAATCACTTCGCCTATATCGGATGACCTTGGAAATGTTTATCCCTGTAAAATCTTTAAAAAAACGATTGGATATGGATAAAAAAAAAAGCAGGAATGTTTACGCCAATAGCAAAGTCATGCAATGCATTCTGTCTATGTGTGAGTGTGTGCGTGAGATTGTGTGTGTGTGTGTGCCAGAGAGAGAGAGAGATGCAGAGATATAGAGATTCCTGGAGCTGACTGGACAGTGTTCTGGCCACAGGAATGCCGGCCATGATTCAGCACAATGTCTGCATGTTTTTTTTTTGGGGGGGGGGGGCAGCCCACTCAAGCCAAAAAAAAAAAAATGAGGCTAAACATCAAACCTCCATCAACACCTCTTCATAGTACATCACACTGATGTTAGGCCACACCTCGTAGATTACCGGACTTTTATATTACCACAAAATAGTTACTTCTGTTCAAGAACTTCTGCAAAACATGATGAGAAGAATGTATTGTTACCTAGGTAACACTAATTTCCTTTAATATGGCACGTTACAATAATACAGTAGCTCCAGCAAGTCTCTCCAACTTGCACATATTTGACTCCAAGTTTTCCAATCTTAATATTAATACAATTTGATCCTATGTATGTATACTGTGTTTTTATTATAACTAAACCTGTAGTCCTTTCTCTATGGTCACAGCATTTTTCTCTAAAACATGTTGCACCTACAGCAGCATTGTTTACTGTGGTTACCTTGGTTACTGTAGCGGCAATAGGCATATATGCCTCAAATAGTAGTATCAAACTATTTAAATCAAATTTGACATCCAGCCAAAAGATAAAGTAAACGGTTTTCTTAGCAAAATAAAGAGAGGGATAGGTTATTTAACACCCGCCTCTCCTCTGTTTAATGCACCGTCATTCTACTGTCAGTCAAACGACCAGCCAGATGAGCCCTTTCAGGAGGAACTGAGGGTCAGTCTGAGCAGCAACCAGAATGTGAATGGCATGCCACAGATGCCATCCACATCGCTCATATAATCCAGGTAAAAGCCCTAATTCAGGTAGGCGTTTTGTAAGGGTCTTAGGTAATTCCTGTGTCAATCCAACAATGCTTTAAAAAATAGTCTCTGTTTTTACAAGTACAATGACTCACTATTAGTCCATGCTCTCCTGAACTAGTAAGGCTATGAACACATGACAATCCAATTTTGGTTAACAATTGATCCCTGCAGTGCTTCAAACCGTCTCATTCCCCCAGAACAAATGAGGCGAACATTGAACCTCTCCGGAATCCAACAGGACGACCCCAGTCTATTGATTTCACTGCACTACAGACAAACCCCTTCAGTGGATATATATATGAGCGTGCAACGTGCATGCATGTGCTCGTGCTGGTCCGCGTGCGTGCATTTAGAGGTGGAAGGGCAATTTTCCCATAGATGAAAGGCCAGCTAAAAACACAATCCATTATCATCCATTACGAGCCATTAGTTTTCCCACCACACTCTTAAGTGAAACAATCCTGTTTATTGATGGAAAAATAAACCATTTGAGAGAAAGGGGGAGAGCAGATAATTAAAATCAATGATGCATCTGCTCACAAATACACAGAGACAGGGGGGGATTTATAGAGATGTTCACGTGCAAGTGGTTTGTATTAACCTCTGTTTTATTAATACCCAGTAAACAGCTCACAATCTTCTTGTTTAGTTTTATCCTGCCATTCATGCGCTCACTGCCTGGCATGGAAAGACAGTAAATATTCAATGTGGTGTAGTGAGACCTCCCTCCCTCCCTCCCTCTCGCTCACACACAGCCTGTTAGCGCTCTGCTGTGTTCTGGTGTTCTCTGGCTCGGTCTGTGTGCTGGGGTGGGGGAGGTGTCAGCAGCAAAACAAATAACAAATGCTGTTTACTTCTACTGAGACACCTTTTATAGTGCAACTGTGGAAAAGCCAGAGTTTGATATATAAAAACAAACACTGCCACAATATTGGTGCATATACTACGAAAATATCTTGTTTCCCCTACCATTGTCTTGGCGGGGCGCTGCGCCCTGCAAACGGAGCCCTGCGCCCTGCCTGAAATTTGAGGTGTTTTTTGTTATTATTATTTTAAAAAAAAAAAAAAATATATATATATATATATATATATATATATATATATATATATAGCACCAAATTGCAACTGAAGTAATATATCTACGGTCACGTTTCACATTAAACATGTGCTCTTTTATTAAATAAACTAAACGCCTGTGTTATTTATCCAATGTGCATGTTTCAGTGTCCACTGCCTTGCGTATTCACATTCTCCCTCCGCTCTGTTTCTGAAGGGCGGGGCTCCACTTCTCTTTAGTAGAAATGTTCGTCGGTAAATGAGATGGATTAGATTTTTTCATCTTGGTGTTTTCTCTATCGTGTGAGCTCCACACGTTCACTCTATACAGTGTTGTTTACATTCTGTGATGCGCGAGCTGATGACGTCACGTCAAGACGAGTTCACTTTTTTTCCTCTCAACTTTGTGTGGAAAAATGCGGGGATTATGCGGCCTTTTGATAAATATGCGGCCTTTTCAAAATCTGCGCCATTTTGCTGATTATGCGGTAAATTCCGCGATCGCAGAATTTCGTTTTTCTGGAGGGTCTAAATAGAGGATAAGGCAGAGAGAAGCAGCAGCAGCACAGGGTTGCAGCAGGTATGTTATATGCTGTAGCCAGGTGATTTAAATGTATCAATCAAAGGAAGAAGTGTAGACAACATGATAAGAAGGGAATACAGTTTGAATTAAAGTAATAAAGTACAGTGTAACACTGTACTTTATTACTTTGTAATGTACAAATACTTTGTTACTGTACGATATCAATAACAATAATCTACAGCTCCTCTCTCTGCTCCAGAGGATAACTAGTTTTTTTCGGGGTATCCGAGCAGCACCCTGCCAAGTCAGTAAACCTAGGGGAAACACTGTCAAAATGTTTTTCATTACATCAATAAATGCTTTTCACAGCTTAAAAAGCACAACATCTGCCCAATCTATACACCTGTGTGCATTTTAAGTCCATGGTTAATTTGCAGATCAATTTCAGAGAATTTTAAAGTAAAAAAATAAAACGGATAAAGGGTCAACATAAGAATTATGGATGAGACAATTCGGGGTGCAAATGACATCATTCAAAGAGGCTGAGGTGATTTGGGTGGTTAATTTGAAATCAGTGAAATTGGGTCATTGATCATTGAATCGATAAACGCTAGGGACAATATTGGATTGGATCCATTGGCATATATGGCCCTATTTTACAAAAAAAATGTCTGTCCTATTTGTAATGAAATAAAACTGCTTGTAAATGTAAAGTGATCCAAGTGTTTCAGTAGTATAATAAGTGTATAATGTTGTGAATATAAATTATTTTGTCCAGGTTAATAGTGACATACATCTTTTATGTACAAATTGGAATCCATTGTAACTTAGAAAACAACAAAAATGGCTATCTAGAACTTTTAGAATTTATTACAAGTTTTGATCTATGATTGATCGCAAGCTAAATGTAACAGCAGAGGAAAGGCTGAGTTAGCACAGTGTCTGCCTCTAAACTCATACGGCTGTCATTAATGGAAATGTGGTCTGAAAGAAAAACAAACTAAGAATGGCCACTGTTTGAAATCAGTTTTTATCTACGACCCACTTTAGAAGACTGGAACATCTGGGCATCAGGTGTTTCTACAGTATAACCTTCCGTGAGCCAATGATCGTACAAAACCATCTGCAGAGTGGGCACTGATGGAGGGAACAGTGGGGCAACACAAAGACAGGACTTATCAGAGCTGGACTCTGCTCAGTCTGGTTCCATCTGGTCCAGCCTGCTGTGCCCTCACCGCTCTATACCAGCGTCAGTAGGTCTGACTGAGTCAGGTTGGGTCACTTCCTCTGTGTGTTGGGAATTCTGGGGATCTCGTTGATCTCTGCACAATGAGCAACGGGCCCAGCACACACTGGCTCTCTGCACTGCCAGTGGCAAGATTACATTCAAAACAGCCAGCGGCAGAGATAGCCATCATTATGCCAGCCAAAGCCACATTCCCCTGAGCCTTCACACTCACACACTTAGTCTGTATTCAAACTAACAATAGGGATGTGTTGCAGCATCCTCATTTGTTTCAATGAGACCATTTATCTGGCAGAACAAGGTCTTGAGAAAAAAGATGTAGGCTGGTTAATAAAAAGTTGTACTTTGCTAAACTTTTGCCACAATCCATCGTCATTGGCTCTTTGTTGGCCATTCTAAAAACACATCATTTGTAGTATTATTAGTAGAAATGTAATATCCTGTTTTTACCATTATAGTAGGTCTGATAGAAGAAAAAAAAACATAACTGTATTAACATCAATAGATGACCATGTCACTGGCTAATACTAATATTAAACTGAACAAATTAATAAAAATAAACTTAGACCAAACATTTGATTTTGAAAAAAGGAATTACCCTGAGTCATTGTCTCAATAACATAAGATTATTAACTAGGCTAGGACTTCAAACAAACTAAGCATGATACATTAATGCAACATCTGACATTAGTTCACAGCCAGATCTCACCACAAACCTACATAATAATGAACAATACTAAGAAAAACTTTAAAAGGGTTTTACATTAAAAAAGAAACAGAAAATAAGACCATGCACTAAAGTTAACTAGACCCTTAACCAAACTCATTTAGCCAAGTTTGCAAAGCAGGCCTACATTACCTTTCGTCAAAACACTGTCTTCTATCGGAAACTTTGACAATGTGAACCACAGCGCAGCACCAAACCACATCCTCAAATACAAAGACTCATGCATGTGAAAATATGCATATTGCACATTAGAATACTGTCATACTTAATTTTGCTCGTTACCATTTTGTAATCACGGTTTTACTGTGAATGAGCCTATAACCACCAGCAGTCAAGACGCAGCTGTCTCCTCACTCACACGCACAGACCACCCACCCATTTTGAACATATTCCCTTAATGCAAGGCATGTTAGTGCAAATGCACAATTGACAGCCTCCCTCATTCAAACAGACTCTCTAACACACGCACACAAACACACACACACACACACTATTCTGCACTGACACTCTAAAGAGACCCGGGCGTTTTTACAGCCTCGCCTTAGGAGGTGATTTATGGGGGTTAGGGTCATCCCACACACTAAAAAGCTGAAAATATGTTGACAGGAGCCTCACAGCAGACCCCGGGAACAGAACAACCACTGATATGTTACACAGACCCCCCCCCCCCAGCCTTGCTTGTAAACTCAGACCAGGAAACAGGTTCAGGGTCTTAGTATGGTTCCATTAAGTGACCTTGAAAAGGTGCCATCACATGTACTTTAATGACGCAATATACAAAATGGCCATCATTTGAGGCAGGGAAGTGAAAGGAATGAATACCAGAGCCTCCTCTGTTACGACTATGACATTTATAGCAATGATTCAATAAAACTGGAAATTAACTTTAAGTGCAATCTTATTGTAATCATATAGGCTCGCAAATTGTGTTGTCCAAATGAGTACAAATTGAAAATAAATGCAAACAAAACCCCCAATTTTATTGGTTGAGACGAAAGACAGCTTGTTGATGTATTTTTCCTGGAAATACAATCACTGTGCAGTTTGAACTTGGTTTTAGTTTCTCTTGAACACAAGTGACGCACAACATTTGCAAGTGGTATGAAACCTCAAATTAAATAAAAAGTTCCTAACAATTACAAAGAAACAGCCATGATCCAGAAACAGTAGCTGGACTGTAAGCTGAAAGAAACATCTTTATATATTCTAAATATTTATTTGGGTACAAATGTAAGAGTAACACTAATCAGTATGGCAGTAAGATATTGAAAAGTGTGACCTCAAAGATGGTTATACATCCTAATGGGCAGCTGAAAAGCTCTGTGTGTGCTCTGTGTGATCTTATTCATGAGGAGCAAAGATTTACCTACAAAAATGACAATTATATTTCTATGCTATAATAACATGGGAGCTCAGATTAAATCAGTGGTTTGTCAGTTATTTAAATGTGGAATTGACGCCTAACCTAACACAGTGAATTAAGCTTCAGCTGATTATCAAAAATCAGCAAGATTGATTTGGCCATGCCTAGTGTGTCTTCTTTGTAAGTGTGCAATAGCAAACTTTAGCAGTTATTTTATCAATGAGGTTTGTTGGTTAAGATTAATTGAAATTGTCCAGTTTCAGTTGCAGCCACACATCAGTGAGCGAAACACAGACTTCAACTTCAGGCACTGTCCCCTAATTGTATTCGCGTGACAGCAGGTAAACTACATAGAAATGTACTGTGAGCCTAATTCACCAGGACAATCTTCTCATTTGAAACAAGGGCTTTGGTCTCACCAAAAAGCTACTTATCATCAAAGACAATAATCCACCTGATCCCCATAGATTTCACAATCCCCAGAGTTAAACGTCATGTGATAACAGTAGCCATCCTTCAGTATCCATTTACCAGCCCATAAAGAGGGACTGAAACAGAACAAGCATCATTATAAAAATCCATGCTACCCTTAACATTCCTAGAATGAAAACCAGTCAAGTCATCAACCTCATCTTTGTAATTATAACTGAGGCATGCAAAACATCCTAGAAACTGGAGGTTATAATAACATTTTCAGAGGTTGGGAAAATGGGTTTAAGACTGTAAGAGCAGCTGAAATGTGGACAATTTCCTGTTGTTGGGTGATTAAAATTCCCCTGTAACCTCAGAAACCAGTGCTTGAAACTTGTTGGGAAGGCATTCCAGAGGAGAGCTTGAAGCGGGTTCACAGCACACGTTGCAACCAAACTGTACCAGCTGGAGGAGTGTCAAAGAGAGATGGGAGAAAGAAGAGAGATAGTGAATATAGAGAGCTCTTAATTAAATCAATAAGCTTTCAGTGAAGGAAAGGACTACTGCGCAACACTTTTCATGTCAACTAGTAAACCGACATCCCTTCCTCGTGAATTCAACGGAAAGGTAGAACGATTATGAATAAGGCCTGCTTTGGGAAACAAAATGAAGTAGTCTTTAATGTTTTGTTTCATCTGTAGGATAAGACTAGTTTGCTCCATTTTCATTTGCAGCAACCTAGCACCTGCTATCTCTAATTAAATAATCCTGCCTCCTCCTTCTTTTTTCCTGCTTTTCAACAACAAAACAATGTGCTGAGAGAGTGTGTACAGCGATCTGTGCACCCAGCAGAAATTGTGCGCTGTAAGGCAGACACTCAGCATTCAAGAAAGGAATAAAATGTCGAATCACTGCAGCCACTTGTTAAAGACAAGTCACATCCATCTGAACCCTGCACTGTGTCCAACGGAAAGAGGACAGACAGCCTGTGGAAGCCTGGCAATTGTCTGCTGGCTATCGAGAAACACAATGACACTTTTCTTCCCTCACGGCTGCCACAGCAACCAGTGAAATCATCCAGCATCAATCCCACACTATGAATGCCGATTGGGTCAACCAGCACACATGTTACAAGAAGCATCTCTCAGTAAGCTAGACAAAATGTGCCAATATAGGTTTACAACCAATTAAATAAATCAGAAGAAAAAGTAAAGAAATATAATCTCTTACCCATCATCCTCTCCATCACCAGTCTTTAGACCAGCTGATGCAGTTAAGGCACTGGCGGCAGCGGCGTTGCCATCAGCTTCCTGACCCTGGCCAGCGCTGGATCCAGACCCAGCCTCCCTTCCGGACAGCTTGGGCAGCCCCAACAGAGTCGACTGGTGCTGGAGGAGCAGCCGCTGGGCGTCCTGCAGCTGCGTGGTGGTGAAGGTAGGCAGACTGGCATAGAGGGCACTGGCCTGGGCAGCATGAGCCAGAGCAAGGGCGCTGTTGTGGTCATGGGACAAACTGAGAAAAGACGCCTGGCTCTGAGGAACACCCTGCGTGGGCATCCGACCGCTATTCCCAGTGTTGTGGGCTTGGGGGGCGCTCTGAGGGTTGGGTGGAGGCACACTTGATGCAGATACTTGGTTCTGGTGGACTGTTGTGGGCAGCTGGGTCCTCAGATTTTGGATTTGTGTTGGGAGTGACTGTTGTGTCTGCTGCTGGCAGTCCAGGTGGCCTGGGTGGCTCTGAGGCCGCTGGCCAAGACCTGGTGCTCCAACATGAGAGGGCATATTAGAGGAGGAGGTCTGTGTGTGAAGCAGTGACTGCTGCAGGCCTCCTATCATCTGACATAATCCGTTAGCAGACCCGGAGGGAGCTGACCCAGTTTGGTTGGACAGAGGTTGAGAGGCAGCTGCCTGGGGGACACCTTGGTGTGAATGGGTGTACTCAGCTGGTCTCACCTGCACCGCGGCTGCTTGGTGGTTAGATTGTGGTTGCTGTGACAGGGCATAGCCTCCCTGTTGCTGCTGAACACCTACCAGGCCCTGTGTGGAGCCTAAGGGCGGACTAGCAACTGCCTGGGCATAAGTGAGCTGGTGGTGGGGTAAAGCGGATGTCGGGATGGCGGTCTGGTGGCCTTGCATGGAAACAGGTTGATGAATGCTAGTTGGAGCCGAGGGGGTAATATCGTACGGGGGCATGTAAGGTTGGGACACTCCCATGCTTAAACCACTGGGGAGGATTCCTTGATATCCCTGTGGAGGGGAGGCGTGTTGGGGTACTGGGTGTCCCCCAGCATCTCCACTGCACACACTCTCAGTATAATGGCTCAGTGTACTCATAGTGCTACTCACTGAACTACCACTTGTGCTTTCTCGCTCTGATGTCCCAGCAAAACTCTCAGAGACAAACTGACGCATGTTGTGAGAGCCAGTCTCCGACGCAGCGGAGCTTGGAGCAGAGGCAGGGGTCTCCTTATCGTAGAATTCAGTGCATAACCATCTTCCCTTCTTAAAGGGTTCAGAGCTAGAGTCCAGCTTCACCACCCGGAAGCGAGAGCTGGTGGTAGCCACAGCAGGGGCTGGAGCTGGGGCAGGCTGGGCAGGGGCCGATGTTACAGGGGCCACAGATGTGTTAGGAGCACTCACAGGCTGCAGCACGGCAGCTCCAACTCTCCCATGGATCCCAGCTGGGACCCCGATCCCTCCAGAGGCACTAACAGCAGAAGTCGTATTAGTCATAGTGATGTTGGAGTTGATGTTTTGGTGTTGCTGGATCATGTTGACATTAGAGGTGGGGGTTATAAGGTTACCTGCGGCTGCAACAGCACCTCCGCTCCCTGCAATGCTGCTCATCACATTGAAAGGAAAGCCACCACTGCTACTGCTAGCACTCATGCTTATCCCCCCTCTCACAGGCACGTTGGCAGAGCTCAAAATATTCACATTACTAACAGTGCTGGTCTTGGGATTAACTATGCTAACTGTAGTGTCCATAGCAGAGCTGTGCATTCCAGGGAGGGATCCCGGGGCCACAACCCCCTGGGGCTGAGCGGCAATCCTTGGAGGGGCAGCCTGGGAAACATTATCTTGAGGGCCCCCCACGTTAGAAGGCATTTTCTGGGTAATACAGGGTAAAGCTCCAGAATTGAGGGCAGATGGAGTGCTCCCAGTCCCAGAGGACAAAGGGTAGACCTGGGCATGGTTGTGATGGTGATGGTGATGATGTACATTCCCATTCACCATGGTCCCACCATGCTGTTGAGCTTGGTTCATGGCATGTGGGTGTGAAGGCTGGTTGGGGGAGACAGCTCCAGGGGTATCAGCCTCATGGAAATTATTCAGAGTCTCCTCCGAAGAGCTCCTCTCTCCTCCCACTATGTCATTAGGTCTGGATAGAGACATATCCAGTATTTCAGAAGAAGAGAGATCCTCTGTGTGGGACTCATCCAGGTCATCATAGCTTTCGGTGTCCTCTGCAATACTGTTGTTGGTACTCACAGATATCTGAGCTGGAGTTACACTTGTAATCTGGAAGCCACTCTTCTTTTTTATCTGAGCTCCAGTCTGTGTGGGCTGGGGCTGGGCATGCAGATTCAGGCTGTGGGGTGGCATGTGATGGGGACCCGGGGAGGATGACCCAGCAGGGGGTTGGCACTGAATCAACAGGGAGGCTTGGTAATCATCGGCCGGGACGTGGCTGTTATTGACCACCGGGTTTGCCGGTGTTGACAGCGCTGAACCGCTCCCGCTGCCTGTGTTGCTACCCCTTCTGTGAAAGACAGCCGGGTGCGCCATCTTTCTAACACTGCCAGAGTCTCCTGCAGGGTCCGGATGATGCATTTCGAGAGGATCCGGGGGGTGGTTGCTCTCTGACAGTATGCAATAAGGCTGCAGCTCGTTAACGGCGCCGTTTTGACTACACTTCAACCAACAGACAACACGATCGAAAAATAAATATATTAACCAAGAACTGAATGTTTGCAAATGTCAGGCGAAGTTATGCCAATATTTACAGCCTCTAAAACACGATGAAGTGTTTTACGGTGACAGTTAGCGAGGCAAGAGAAGCTAGTGGCCGCTCGCTGAGTAGCTAGCGAGCTAACGTCAGCTGATGCCAGCGTTAAATCACCAGTGATATCAGTTAGTGGCTTTGTTAAACACAAGCTAACATTTTGTAGGTTTTCTAATGAGAAACTATGCCACCCGTACTGAAAGCAAATAGCTGCTAGATAAGTTAGCCTTAATGTAGATGCTAGCCTGACAGAGGAGTAACGTCAGCGAGCTAGCTGCCAGTCTCCTTCACCGGCTAGCTAAACACAACTAAAGCGAGCCGTTTTAGCTACTGAATGTGCTCAAAGGAATGAAAATGTAAACAAGCAACCTTTCTTCCGGTGCACAGAGATGTATAACCGAATACGATCCATTAATAGCGGCGTACAAATGTTAAATCCATGCCACTGAATCCTCGTTTTGTCGTTGGTTTTGCTGTATCACTGGTCCTCCCCAGCGTTGTTCAGTGTTGTAGCCTGCCTCCTGCACCGCTGCTGTGGCTCCGTGCTGCCTGTGACGGGCTGAAGGGGAGGGGTGCTCCGTAATATGGCGACCGCGCATGGTCTCTGCTGCCAGACATAAAGCAGTCTGGCAGAGGCGGGGACGAGCCCAATATCAACATCGCCGGAAAGAGCCGAGGAGAGGGCGCACCCTCAGATAGATAGATAGATAGATAGATAGATAGATAGATAGATAGATAGATAGCCCCTATCAAAACATACATAAACATGACAGTTGAAAAAATAAATACATATATGAAGTATATGATAAGGTATTTACATTATACAAAACATTTAATATTGATTATATATGCTATAATACAGGACAAATGTGTGGCTTTACTTGAATTGGAAGACACATACAATAATGATATAGCAATATAATAGCAATATAATTGCAATATAATCCTCTGTTTATTATATTTTAATGTTAATATCGCTGTATTTGACATTATTTCTAATTAGTTTGATTGGTCCAATGTAACACTTGTACTTTTATTTAAGTAAATGATATGTACAATTATATAAATAGTCAGTTCTACTGACAGACATATATTATTTAATGATCAAGGGATGGGTATATCTCTGCGGAAATAATAAAAAATTACCCAAAAAAGAAATGAATCAGGTTGTAAATATCCTATCAATTAAATCCATCCTTTTGGATCGAGCAAAACATCAACATCACAACAATGTTTCTGAAACAAAGGTGGACAGAGAGCTGCTAGATCTCTCTGCAGACACAGGTTAACTACACTGAAGGATTATTCTACACACAGGTGCTGTGGGCCTCTCTCTTGTGTGTGTGTGTGTGTGTGTGTGTGTGTGTGTGTGTGTGTGTGTGTGTGTGTGTGTGTGTGTGTGTGTGTGTGTGTGTGTGTGTGTGTGTGTGTGTGTGTGTGTGTGTGTGTGTGTGTGTGTGTGTGAGTGAGACATTGTTGGTCTGTAATGTTGCCACTGAAGGTCAATGAACTCTTGTCATCTGGTCAAACATCTCAATTTTCTCTGTTCTGGCCTCTTCTGTTCATATCTGGACATAAAGGTCCTTTTCTAATTCAATACCCTTTTTTATTAAACTTTTTAATCTTCCTTGCTTTTTTCTTGTTAATCCAAAACAAAATCCTCATTACAAAATTACATCAGGTGATAATTTGAATATATATATTTATATATATATGTTATGTAACATTACAGTTAGTTTTAATACAGAAGCAAACATTTTGAAACATTATAAAGCTATATTTAATTACTTAAAATATTCATTATAAATATTCACTCAATCAATTGAATTGACTCTTAACAACACAAAGACTTCGCTCTACGAGTTCATCGGCAATAACACCTCCCCATAAAAACGTTTCAATATCCTACACAAGTCAAGTTTACACAGGCTTCCCTTTAGTGCAGTATATATTTAGCTTCACATTAATTATTCCAAAGCATTGTTAGTTTTGCCGAAGCTACACATTATTCTTCATTCATGCGTGTTTATTTAGCATTGCACTCTGTCACGGTTGGGGAAAAATAGGACCCAAATGCAGACTGAGGAGGAAGCAGCTTTCAAAAGGAAACAAAAGGCGAGCTTTATTTTCAAAAGCTGAAAAAACAAGAATTCATGAACAGGTACGAGGTAAAACAAGAATCCATGAACAGTTACGAAGTAGCATCCAAACAAAAGGTGACTGTGACCAACATGAAGGGAGACATGAACGACAAATAATGAACCAACACCGAACACAGGAAGAGACAAGACTAAATACAGGGAGGGGTAATCACGAGACGAGAAACAGCCGGGCAGGGAAGGAGAAACACAAGGGCAACAGGTGAACACAATCAGACACACCAGGGAAACTAACGACAGGGAGAAAAACACAGGGAGAACATAACAGCAAAAATAAAACCATGACAAGTCAGACCAAACTAAAACCGTGACATAAAACTAAGATCGTGACTGACTCAATATGTGGATGCTTTAATGCAAGTGACTTTCTGGATCACAATCAGCAGAACTGAGAAAAAAGCTGAATAGCGGATATATTTTTGTTAAAAGATGTATTTTTTTAGCTCGGTTTTCCAACCTTAGCCATTTGGAATTATGAATGTCAAAAGCATTGAACATAAGAGAAGTAAGGAGGGGGGAATGCTAGAAACAGAGAGAAGAGAAGTTGAGATGGAGGCGGAGGAGCAAGAAGGGAGAGAAGAGAAGCACAGATCGGCTGTCAGGCGGGCAGACAGGCCATATCCATCGATACAAATGATAGAGGGCGAGAGACAGCAGGAGCCTAGTGCAGTGTAAGCGTCTGGTGCTGTCAGCAGCTTTAAATCACACTGGCACTCCACAACAAACAAAAAACACCCAGCACTATTGTACTGCTGCCCCACTATAGTGAACAATTTGGACTCTAGTTTGATTTTGCAACCACTCCAGTAAAAAAAGAAACACTTCTTATGCTCTCTATTTAGCTGATTTGGAAGATATGCAGATGTTGGATGAGCCTCTCATTGGTTGTTTGCTATTTCATTTGACATTAAGAAGGTAGTTAGCGGTGGCTTTTTCTCAGGCTATTTATCAAGTGGGCAGTTCAATTACCAGCTCCTGTCTACAAGCCCTTGAGTAAGACACCAAATCCCAAATTGCTCATCAAATGTAAGTCACTTTGGTTAAAGGCATCTGTCGAATTAATGTAGCACAGGTAACAGGTCATTTCTGCGAACTGCAGTGCAAAGCAATTGGGGAATACACAATTAATGCACGGTTACACAAATTATCCAAAAGAGGCCCTTGTGTTCTTGTGATTTTCCCTTGAAGAAGAAGAAGAAGATATACTTTATTCATCCCTTACAGGGAAATGTCTTTACCCACTCTGTTGTGTTTACACACATTACACCAGGGGTGTCAAACTCAAATACACAGTGGGCCAAAATAAAAAATATCGGTACTATTCGAGGGCCGGACTGGTTCAATGTTTATTGCAAAACTTATGGAAATGATGTTATTGCACATATTAAACCTGGAACTAACAAAGCTTAAATGATTGCCGATAAAAACAACATTAAACATTAAATAATCAGTTGCATTCATTTCTTGGCTCTATCTGCAGCTTTTCCACAGTCATTTCTTATGATTACATTTTTCCACAGGCCAACAACAGCTTAAAAAAAACTATTTTCCTCAAAGAAAAAAACAAACAAGTCCTGTTGTTGCAAGAAAGAAAGTGCAGAAGGAAACATCCATTGAAACTCAGTGTGCTGCTCTGTGATGCTCGTTCAAGCCAGATACTTGGCATCTCATCTTGGGTGCAAGTTCATCAATGTTTGGAGTCAGGCTCTGAGCTGAAAAACCCTCAGGATTGAGTGAAGGTGTGTGTGCAATAAACCAGCGGGCCAGATCTAATAGTAATCAGAAATGATCCTGCGGGCCGAAATTAAATCCATCAAGGGCCTGATTTGGCCCCCGGGCCTTGAGTTAGACACATGTGCATTACACACACAGGGAAGGATATACATGCAGAAACACAGAGAATATACTATTGAACTTCACAACTATGCATTTAACAAGATAATATTTTACTTTTTAGCAAGGTACATTGTCTGCCAGGTTAAGTTTTTTACAGAAAATATATGATGAGGCCATAAAATATGAAACCGTTATAGATGTCACAACCTAACACTATACAGTTGGATGAAATTAAAAGTAAAACATATTTTTGTTTGCATTTTGGACTTTAGTAAACAATTTGAATTCTACATTTATTTATAATATGGTATTTGTACATGTGGTGTTCCTTCTTGTAATTAATCTCAGCATGCCAATTGCTTCTGTGAATTCACACATTCTTTAGTTGTCTGAGAGAGGCATTGTTTAGACTAGCTGCACGTATTTGACGATAAATCAATGCTTTCTGAAGTATATAGTTGTCGTACATTGAGAATATAAAGACAGATCTGTGGGAGCAGAGTGGTGGTGATGGTGGTGATGGTGGTGAAACAAACCTAAAATTCTTGAAACAACAGAGGCTTTGGACGTGCAGAGTACAGGGCCATGCCCAGTGATGCGGGCAGGGGGTCTGTGTCTCTGTCTGGGGCTTGTGTCCACTGAGCCTCTCCGCTCTGAATGGAGACCAGAATAGATGCTGGCTTATATTTTCATTGGACAGCCCTCCCAGCAGAAAATCACAGTGTGTGTTACTAGATGTCAAAATACCCAGGCCCACTACATTCATTCATTCATGAATGTTTCTTCCCAAACATACTGCAGAACAAACCCAACTTGGCACTGATGTAAGTCACTGTATCAAAGAATGAGGAAAAAATAAATATCACGCACAGTAGAAGATGCAATGGGGCTGATCAGGGCTGGACACAGCTTTTCTAGGTTCACATAGTCATACTTATCATGTGTGTTCCTCATGAGCAGAGTTCATATCCACTTTCATATTTGATTATTCAAAGGAATACACCATAACAGGTTATTCAGCGGCTAATGCAGTTTTTTCATGATGTGTAAGCATTACATGTTTACACATCATGACTGATGTTGCAGCTACTGTAGTAAAGGTTATGTTGATGTCAGCTATTTAAATTCCTGCCTAGTAGCTTAATCCATGATAATTCATAATAATTTATTAGTTTACTTTTTATTTTTTATTAATGATTTGTATTTGCACATTTCTCAATATGATGCCATATGCACATGGTGGAGTAAAAAGAAGCTCAGTACATTTGCTTCCACGTTGTATTAAAGTAAAACCATGAAGTAGCATAAAATGGAAATACTGAAGGAAAGAAAAATAACCTAAGATTGTTTTTAAGTACAGTACTTGATTAAATGTACTAGATAACATCCCACCTCAGGGGATCGCCACATGGAAACACACAAAGTCAGGAATGTATTGCCTAAACACACAACCTTTCAGTGTTTGTTTTGTTCTTGTAGCTGAGTGATGGGAATGCCTGAGGACATGTTCTTTCCTGATGTACAGCATAGTAGACATACATCACACCCCTATAACTGTCTTGTCAAAAGATATATGACCTTGCCATGAATGAAAATTAAACAATGACTTGTAGCATAGGCACTGAGTCTCTTGTTTGAAGCATGTCTATACTTGGCAGCTTCATGTGTATGCATGTTTTCATTTAAGTAAGAGAATATACAATGTCATGGTTTTGCCTTTAAAAATCAAGTCATGATAAAAATGGTCGCTTATTCAGTCATTATTGCACTGACAGGCATAAATATAGTCAGAACAATGAATTAATCAAAACAGAAACCTGAGAGCTGCATGCCTGACTGATGAGTGAAAGGGAAACTTGAGAGCAGCCGGTGGAAATATTGTATTTAATAATAAAGGAGATGGCACAGACTCACTTTCAAGTCCACAGGAACAACGTTTGGCAAAACTTCCTTAAACAACGGAGGCCATGAGATGTGTTGGTAAGAATTGGTTGTGTGTGCTATGTAAATTAGGTTATGATTTGTCTTTAGAGGACAAATCAGACTTGTAGAAATATATCTAACATGACTTTGTGTTCTAATATCGAATAGGTAAAGTGAAACTCTATGTTATCATTTAAACCATTCACACAAATATAGTTTTTTAAATTTTGGTCAATGTCCAAATATTTAGGTCCTTCAATTATAATAGGCCAATCCATAGGGAGGTGTTTTGTTATAGATATAACAAATTATAAGTTAGTTTATTTAATTAAATATATTGTGCTTTATTTAGAAAAAAAAGAAAAAAAAAGAAAAAAAAAGAAGCCTGTTATTATAACACCCCCTTCAGGTTGATCCATGTCATTGTTAAATACCGAAAGAGACACATCCTCCATTCAACTTTCACATACAGCTAAATAATGCAATCTCAACAACAATATAGAACTTATACAACATATTAAACTACACTTGTTGACAGTTGCTGCCTCTGAATGAGAAGTTTATTTAATTTAATATGGACAAAGACAATAGAGTTACAATTTTCAATAGCCCATTCCTATAAAAAAGCCTTTACAAAAACACAGAATGTTCACAGAATATAAATGTAAACAATATGGTTAATTTCCTGTTTGTTCGCCTCATGTTGAAATAAATAGTAGTGATAGCATGAGAAATGTAAAGTATGACAGAACAGCATTTGTGTAAATGTTGTAGAAATATACAGCAACTCTTAAAGGTGGAAATGAACCTGCCAGATGACCTTTGACCTTACACAAAATGTTGTCAAGACACAGGACGTTTCTCAATGTCGAGTATACCTGCTGCAGAGCCACTATTTCAAGTATACTACGTCATCGAGTGGCGCTGAATGCTGGGCATTTAACATGCATTTAAACAGTCCTTTGGGGCCACTCGATGACGTAGTATACTTGAAATAGTGGCTCTGCAGCAGGTTTACTCGACATTGAGAAATGGCCACAGCCTTTCCACCTGAGGGAGCCACATTTCAGTGTACAGGTGTGTTTAAAAAGAAATATTCATTGCAGATGGACATACTTAATGTGTACAGTTTTTCCATGGAAACCATAATGGACAGCATCACAAATCGCTCATCATCTCAGAATGGCTCCAGCAAAATAGCAGATTTAAGGCTCTTCTGACAACAACTCAGCGTCGACTATCTACAACAAATGAAGACACAAAATGATGTAAAAATAAAATATTTGACAGTGTGCTGAGATTGTATCTGCCAACTAAGAGCTGCCATGGAAACAGCCCTTCAATGCAATGTGAGCACACAAGAGAACACAACAATGGCAATCATGTTGATATTACATTAATGCCAAATCATTTCAGTTTTTAGAGGAAATTATCATTTCACTGACACAAGTGCTTGATCAGGCCTTAAAAAAGAAATGATGATATAAATATGAGAATGATTAAGCATCTGAAGGTTAGGGTATGACTGTGGATATAGTTCAGAATAAATCAGTGTACTGGCATTTCAGTTTGTTGCTGAATTATCTCCCTAGCCTGCCCTCTGAAATGTACCCAGACTGTGGGCAAAACAAAAATGCCTGCCTCAAAGCGTGTCTGACCTTGAGAGGAAAGCCAAAACTCCCAGTCATTCGTTGCCAAGCTCATTTTATCCCTGATGAAAAGAGCTTTCTGAATCTTTCAACCAGCGAAGGACTGATAGACTGTTTCTGTAGTTCTCAAACTTAGGTAATAGGATGAAGTTAGGCTTCATTGTCCTAAATACACACCCCAACCCACACACACTTTCAACACGTTCCAATGAAGCAGATAAACTGTGGCCAGCAGCTGGGACACTTTGGGGGCTGTGTTTCCCTGAGAGCTTTGTCTCTGTTAAGTTTTTTGTGAATGTGCTGATAGCTGGTCAGCCGACAGAGGAGACTCATAAGTTTTATGAGCGAAATCTTTGAGTTGAACAGATATGGCTCATTTGTTAAAGCTCATACTGCTGAGAAATCCATGTGGGACACAGGAAGTTATATTGATCCAAATCTATTAGCCAGTGCCAAGTGCCACAACTCCCTGCCCCCTTTTGTTATTAAATCTGCATCCCAGTAACTATTTACACCAAGGACAATACAGTTATAGCAATTTTCATGGTAGGTATAATTCATTTTAGTTAAATGTGTGCTATGCAAGGTGTCATACTAGTCAAAAGCCAAACCAGCTGAACACTAGAGGAGAAGGTAATTAGAAAAGGAGAGGATTTATCCTCTTAGGGGCATGAATGTGATAACCTTTAACTAGAGACTGAACATAGAGTAGAGAATGTTATGTCCTGATCATTAATATTCATCTTATGGGTACCATAATATGCAATGGTAATAAAGGCGGAAGGAGATAGATAACCACTTGCTATCACCTCCAGCTCTTTAAAAAGTAAAATAATTGCATCTGCCTTGAACTTTCCTCAACAACAACAACAACAACAACAACAACAACAACAACAACAACAACAACAACAACAGCAACAACAACAACAACAACAACAACAACCGTGGTGCTTACCATGGCTTGCCCTAAATGTGAAACACTGTAGTTTACCTGTCCTAGAGTAATCATAATATTCAATCATAATAAGAAGCATATCATACAGAAGAGAACAAATCTTGAGGCTACGGAGTATAGAAATGTTATTCTTCTTATTGCTATTTCATTCATCTTTCATAAATTAGCACCACGTCGATTTCTTGCAGTTGTCCACAAGGTGGCAATACATACAAGTCAGCTGCAGGGGTAAATGGAGATGGACAATTATTTAATAAATCTAAATGCTATAAACTCTTTAACTTCCTCAAAATCAGTTTTTGTAAAATTGTCATAATGAATATGAACAATCGTCTAAAAACTTTTACCAGTTGTGGCCAGAAAGTCATACATATGTCATTCATTTCATATTAAGTAATGGGACCCAATGTTTTTGTGTTTGTATATCGAATATTATAATTGATTTAATTTACCCTGTTTGTATTTTCAGATGCCGTTGTCTAGTCGACCAATTACATGTGAGTCAGTCTCCAATGATTCATGTTAATGACCTTGGAAGCTAATCTTGATTCCCTCTCAAGCTCTACATACATAATTGATGTGCTGCTGGCTTAGCTCTTCCATCACAGTGTGAAAGAGTGTAGGTTGTCTCTTGATCCACGTGGTGTCGCTACGATCTCCGTTAAAAAATAAAGTAAAGCGTCTATGAGTGATTGGCCCTTTTTCACGCTGTGGTTTGTCCTCTTTATCTTTCAATGCAAATGACTGTCTGTTTAAAATAGTTACAACTTGGTAGGGCATTAACTTGGTCTTAAATCAGTGCATAATTGCTCTAATGAGTGTCACATGGGTTTATTTAAATAATGATTTGTTTAGGGCTTTTAAATGAATTACCCTGTTATGAAGAACAAAAAAGATAACATCAAACAAGGAAACTACAATTTAAATTGCTCTTCATTCCATCAAATACATATTCCTATACTTTAAAAATAATAATAAATGTTAATGCAGCGGTGGACACGATACCTAGATCTTGTGCAGAATAAAAGTAGTAACACCACAGTGTAAACATTTAGAAGTAAACAGCAGTAACTTTAAGTCATGTTAAATGTGAGTATTGTTGTCTAGCATGTCTTTAAACATTAGACTATGAAATGCTTTTTCTTCAACATGTTATTTTTGCCAGGGCCAGTTTATGCTGATAAATATTAAATGAAAATTGACTTGTGTTTTGCCGCAGTCCAAGTCCACTGCCTTGTAAATCATTTTTGACAATTGTTTAAGCACTCCGTTTAATTAAGCCTGTTGTATTATGCCCCGTCCTATTACATTTTTTAGGATGTTTGACATTGTTACAATATTAATGATGAAGACATTTTTTATCGCATATGAACTATTCAGTTTAGTACATTTTTACGTGTCATTCCAGTAATGTATTAAATCCATCCATCTTCTCCCGTTTATCCGTGGTCGGGTGACGGTCGCGGGGGTAGCAGTTCCAGCAGAGAGCCCCAAACTTTATTTTCCCTGGTCACATCAACCAGCTCTGACTGGGGGATCCCAAGGCGCTCCCAGGCCAGCGAAGAGATAATAATCCCTCCACCTGGTCCTAGGTCTACCCCTTGGTCTCTTATGCATGCAGGGAATTTCAAAATAAGGGAACAACGAAAAAGTGATTACTATGATATAGATACCCCCATTTATGCTGTTAGTTTGGTGGTATAAACATTTGTGACGAAATGTAGGCTACCTGTTGGCAAGAGTCAATCTAAAAAAGCCACCTACAGTCTGGACGTTTCATACATTCATTGCGAGGATTGACCCTGGACTTTAGTGGCCTGATAATCAGTCATTGAGTTTGACATTGCTGAATAAATCTAAGAAGTGGTGGTGATTGAGAGGTCTGGACTTTATGGTTAGGACCTCAGTCTATATCCCTTTTTTTGACATCCAATTTAATTTGTTGCTAGAGGCCAGCAGCCGTTGCAGTACAGTTGTTGCTGCAACTGATAAGGAATTTGCCCATTATGGTTTGGTTTGGCTTCAGGGCAAAAATGAGCTGCTGGCCTGTTAAACCTCCTATTCCGCCTCTTCACTTTGCAGGGTGTGCAGTGTTTTTTTTGTTGCTGTAATACTATGGCCAAAGTTTGCAGTGTGGTGATTTTATTTAAAACAAATCCTCGATCACTTTATAAGTACATCACAGTTCAAGGCCTTGACACTAGAATCTATAATATAAACTCACAGTTGGTGATTGTCTTACTGTGATGTAATTTTAATAGGTAGCCTGCAGTTCCCAACACCACACACACCTGAGACATTTATCTTAGACATTTCAGTGTGTAGGCGTAATCTTATTTTATTTTCCAGTTGATTTGTCCTTCAGGTAAACAATGAATATATGTAAAGATAAATTAGTTCTTGAAAATTAATCAAGTATTTGTGAGTTGCAAAGTATTCTAGCCCACTACTGGATCAGATATAGCAAGAAATAAGCCATTGTCATGTCATAATTTGAATAAGCCTTTGGGAAGCACGTATATAGAAAATAGTTTTGGTAACTTTCTATTCATATAGCCTACATTAAATAAAATAAAAATAAAGATAGGCATCCACAATTTCTCTGCAAACAAAGTTGGATAAGTGCCACAACCTATATTGGAAGAATAAATAGCTGTCCATATACGAAGGAAGACAACAATTAAGAAATATTTAAAATAAGGTAGGCCTATAACTGAATTCCGGACTATTTTAGATGATTATTGATATCTGATTGATCAGTGTTGATCAGAGTTTTATTTTGAAAGGTTGCACAGGAAGTTTCAATCGTAACGCTCAAACTTAATTGGACACTCCTGTCCTGTTAGATTGAGGCGTCGACACACACCTTGCTAGTTGTTATATTTACAGTATTTTGAAACTCTCACAACATTGCAAATATGTCAAACAAAACGGAGATGAATCTAACTGGAGTCAAACAAAGTCAAACCGTGTGGCTTGTGAAGGTTCGTTCACTTACTACACCCAACAACCAACGGAAAGTAACGAATTAACGTAACCTAAGCTAATTTACCGTTAGCTAATTTAACGCTAGCTTAGTTATCAATGTTATTAAATAAAATGGCGCCGTTTAATAATGTCATCATATCGAAATCAACAAATTGCAGACAGTTCACCTTCAAACTTCTTGTTGAGTTACATATTAGGTTATTAGTGTATGTTCACATTTATTTTAAGTTGCCATGTCTTTCTCACCAGGTTCCCAAGTATTTATCTCACCAATGGGACAAGGCCTCCGAAAAGGGAGAAGTTGGAAAGATAACTATTGGAAAGTAGGTTTTCAAACTTTTTGTACACGTTTCTTGCTCGCTGTAATCCTGTTCTCATGATTATCTGTAACAGTGATGCCCCCTTTATTTTTATATGTCTTGTCATCGACCTGACAGGAAGCAAGGGAAAACAGAGGTGAGGCAGCTTCTTCATAATACTGCACAGGAGTGATTTGTCATGCTTGTTTCTGTCCATTCATACATACTGCATATGTTTTTATATATATTTTTAGCGACGGAGTTACTCATAGTTTAGTGGCCTGTTATCCCTTTTTTTATTTGTTGTATCCAATCTTCATTGACCCAACTTCCTCACAGCGATCAATATAGTTTCATCATATGAAATTCCTCTGATGAATCAAAATTAGTTGTTAATATAACTAGCCAGCATGGCCTTGAGTCATCTTTGTTTCCCAGGTGAGTTTCCGTCTGAATGTGGAGCTGACCACCATGGGCGCTGTGGGGGAGAAGGATGGTTCATTGCTGGTCCCGAGGGATCATCCCTTCACCATGCAAACTGTGGGCGGACAGACCATGGCAGTCTACAGCCAGAGCGATTCAGGTCAGTCTCAGCTGTTCCTGCTCTCCTCGCTATGTGTTTCTTGTCATCTGAAACCGTTTTTTGATGGGGGGCTTAAGGGTTCAAACTGTAATTGATTTGATATGTGATTCCTTCGGAGGTTCACAGAGCAGTGTTTTCAGTCAGATTTACTCAAGTCAATATCCTAAACATATAAGATCTAACATCTACTGACTCAACTAAGAGTTCTTCAAATTAGTAGGCGGCCTCCCAAGGGTGGCTTCAAAGTGTTTCAGTGGAGGCACAGTAAATGGAAGTTGAAGTATACAGTATAACATCAGTTATCAAAAGAATATCATAGAATAGCGTAACTGAGCGTGATTTGGTTATAGTGAACAGAGATACAGTACTTTTGGGCAATGTTAAGGTTTTTCCCACTTTCCTAAAGTCAGAAATGAAAAAAATGTTGCAAGGCCAAAGTCTCCACTGGTATAATGTTCAAGTAACCTGCAAATGATATGCAAAGTGTTCAACATTTCAGAAATTGTAATTCTTTACATAAACAACTGAAATTGGCAATTGTTGAGATTGTTGGCTTGTAATAAAATGTTGCCGTTTCCTGGAAGAATTGACAAAATATGAAGTGTAGAGTTTGATTGTATTTTAGAAAAGAGTAGTCACAGGTTATGTTATGTTATGTGATTGAGATGTTGTTAAAACTGAACTGCACTTAGTTCTTCTAGTTACTATGGTTTTCTTGCTTTGAAAGATAGATTCAACATTGATTGCATTGCACTGTACAATTCATGTTAATACTCTGAGTGCTTTCTGATTTATGGACGTTGTTTGCTGCCAGGCGAGATGTGTCATACATATACATGAGCCAAAGGGATTTGCATCGGAACCAGACCTTCAAATAGCTGCAAATATATTGTGGAGTGTCTATAATCTTAAGCCTTAAAATATGATAAATACGTGTAGATTAGGCTGTTTCTTTTTAATGTGTAACTATTTATATATTTAATCATTATCATGTGTCAGGTCAATACAAGTAAATGATAATAAAGTAGCTTTAATTGTTCTTGCAAGGCAATGAAGAGTAATTACAGAAATGTTTAAATATTTCTTTATTGCCTTTTTAATAAGAAATCATTCCCACAATTCAGTAAAAAGTGTAGTTCAGTGAGATGGAAAATAAATAGCAGGGTGCAGGCTGTTTAAATCAGTTAAATGTCAAAGGCAACTCTATGCCTCCCAGGGGGCCAGTATATAGTAACATCAAAATAACTGCTTCTCATAATATTTTCAAGCACTGCTAAGGGTGCTTATACTTGTGTGTTTTTGGCAATAAATCAAAAAGCATTTCTGAGCATACAACAACAATCATGGCCCAAGTAGTTTGAGGCACAAATATTGACGGGATGGCAACTTACCAAAACTCTATTCAAAATGTATAAAACCAGCTGAAATTGTATCAGGAGCTGCAAACACGGGGTGTTTCTCAATGTCGAGGAAGGCTGCTCCAGAGCCACTATTTCAAGCATACTACGTCATCGAGTGTCGCCAAAGGACTGTTCCAATGTCCAGCATACTTGGAATTCTACCCAAGCCGGCGTACTTCGTAGCGAGAAATTTTGAGGCTGGATATGTGTAGACTCTGCGGTCTTAAAATCCCCACAATGCTTTGCGCACTGACCAATTTCCAAATCTTTGGCGGAAATCGCGCTCCATTTAAGGCGGGGCCTCTCATATGATGCACACCTGTTAGCCTGTTCCACAATTCTTCATTTTCCGAGGCTAGGAAAGATTCTTGCCTCGCTTCTGAAGCAAGTGACTCGGAAGACATGTGCTACCAAGCAAGCGTCCTCGACATTGAGAAACAGCCATTACTTGAGTTGTTAGAAAATTCGTCCAACTCTACCAAGACAAACTGCAAAATATGTATCGAATGAAGAGGAGCCATAGTTATTTTTAACCTGTAAATCCCAAGTTTCATCACGGGACGATGATGTATTGACTCCGTGGAAAATGATCAGATCTTGATGATCTCAAAAGGGTCTGCCACGCTATGTTTGAGTCAATATAATTCAGGGGCCGTAAGATATAAGACGATATCTTCCCATTAAACCCAACAATTACAACTATAAACCCGCGAAAAACAACTAAAACATGATTTGACATTTATGACTGGGCTCTATAGGAGGTGTGCTCAGAAAGGAATGATGACTCAGATTTCACAGTAGTTCATAAATACACAAATAGAGGAACAGCATAACCAGCATTCAGCAGACATTGTTTCTGCAAAATAAAAACACATTTTAAAATACAAAGCACATGATTTCTGTGCTAAATTCAAGGAATAGACACAATGTTTGTAGCGCTTCAGTTATTTGTCAAAGGTGCATGTTGATGGAAGAGACAGTTTATTTGGTTGAGGATTATTAGATGTCCCCTCCCAAATGTTTTGTTACTGTATTGATTGGCTGAGTGGAAGATGGCACTGGAGCCAACACCATAATAACTGTGGATGGCTATAGATTGATATGCCTTTGCCAAGAGCCAAGTGCATCTGTCACTTACTTTGGTGGTCCCGAGCATCAGTCCTCTGTTTATCATCACTGTTTTCAGTTTTTGTTCTCGGTGGTGGAATCTGGGTCTTGTCCAGGTTGCCAGCTGCCACGTGTCAAATAGTTGTCTGTGTTTTAAATGATCCTACTTCATTCTACATAGAGATGGAAAAATAAACATAACTTGAAATCTCTGTAAAGCTTTTGAGGTGTAAGTTACAACAAGAAGAAAACGGGAACTTGTCACAGTAAATGATCACATTGATATAAGTGATGAGTAACAGCCAGGAGGAAACGGAAAACATACAAATAATTGTCTCATTACGCAGCTGAGCAGACAGTGAAACAAGGTACAGGAACACCCAGGAGCCTGTGAATTACATTATGTCAGGTAACAGCAGAGCACGTAGCAAGGGAGACATCATAACACACTTGGTAACAGAATAAATACACTGGAAACATTCTCTTTTCTTGGATGTCAGCAATGACTCATTGTAACTTGAGTCCAGTCATGTTCTAGTGAACAATCTATATTTGACCTGATTTTTTACGGTCTTACAAGTCAATCATTTGGTAATGTGAAAGCTAACAAAAGCAACTATAGACAGTTAGCAAACGTGTATATCTCAGCATCATTATCTAAGGAAGATTAACTTCAAATAATCAGTTTGTTGAATATTTTGATAAGGAGTGTTTGCTTCCTCTCCACACTTGTCCAAGTGCTGGCTTTCATGACTATTGAAATGAAAGTATCTTAATAATCAACTGTCCGCTGCCACCTATATCCGGCTAACGTTAAACTGTGATAAAGACCACCATGTTTATTATTGATGTTGGTTACATGCAGGTTCAAAGTTTGTTGTTGACCATGTGAAGCTATAGGCTCATCTGGTTTTATAGGTTAGAAGTAGGGATGCTCCGATCGCAAATTTTGGGGCCGGAATCAGTATCGGCCAATCGCCGATCCGATCGAGTGGGCGGGGCCTATGGGGATCTTCCATTTAAAGTTTAAAACTCAGTTAATGGGGCTCAGTTAATGGGGCTCATTCACTGGCGCTTCCACAAACAACAACCAACATAATTATTACATTCAAATGAAGTACATTATTCAAGTTTACATTAACTTTGGATAATACCACGGGGAAATGAGAGGAAGCGCTCTCTTTTCCTCTCTCCCCCTCTCTCTCTCTCCTGAAAGCCTGTCAGTATCGTCTCATGCAGCTCACTGATCCAGTAATGAGTGACCCGACTGAAGAATAAATATATTTAACTAGGTTGTTTAACTAGTTTAGCTTGTTCCAGAGGTAGATAAAATAGTGTGTTAGGTCTAACTCTTAGTGTGTGTCATTTGCTCCGCTCACCGGTCCGTCACAGCGGGCGGAGCTGTAAGATTTCTGCTTCACACACGTTGCATACCGCTATTTTCTTGTCTTTTTCGGACACCTTTAAAATACTGCCAGACTGGTGAAGCCATTTTGGCGAGCTTGTTTTGCCGCGCACAGAGAAAAGTGTCATATTTTACGTCATTATTTTACGTCATGCGATCGGCATTTTTAGAGAGCACCGGCGGCCGATCGATTGGAGCATCCCTAGTTAGAAGGATGCTTTCATCCACAGTACACTAAAAGTGGTCTTTAGCTGAGGACTCAGAGTAATGATACAGGTCACAGGTAGACAAAGGAGTGATATTAGTACAGTGCATGCTTTGTATTCCTGAGTTATAGAGATTCACTGTTGTAAGCAGACAGCATGGTATGTTTCTGATTATATGTATTGTTAATTATAACCATAAGAGAATTGAGACTTTACTTTTTCACAATTGCAAAAAAATGAACATATAAAAATCGAGTATCTTTGCTCTAAACTTACACTTACTTTTGACCCATTATACTTTGTAGGAAGTCTGAATGAACAAAGGAAGAAAGACAAACATTAACATGAACATTTTGTTCCTAGCCCACAAACTCATTTAGTTCCCAGTACTGTACAACTGCCCACAATGGACACATGCATCCTCTAGCATTTTGAGTCTATTGAGAATATTATGCAATCCTTTTTACATGTTTTGAATTAAACCTTTTGTAACTGCGTATGAGAGAAAATTAAAATAAAGGAAAGAGCTCTAGATTTACTAATGAATCTTCAGATGAGTCAAAATAATGGAAATTGGTTAAAAAAAGAAAACGGATTGAATTGGTTGGGATTGCATTCATTTGACTACTTTCACTGTCAAATCCTGGATTGTTGAATTGTTCCCCAGGACCATACACATATTTGTTTTCACACATTTGTTTTTAACCACATAATTCTGGACTGATCCAACCAGGGTTCGTTGTGGTCTGTCATCCCCTCTCTCTCTCTCTCATGTTCCCTGCTTATATATTGTTGGCTTAATGCCAACCCTTATTGATAAATATGGGCAGGTAAAAATAAGAGACACCAATCTGTATGAAACAATGCAAACAGAAGCCTCTAAAATTACTATATTGTTATCGAAAACATTATAACTTAATGACATATGGAAGGGCTGTTGTTACTCCATCAATTAGAGATAGCTGTACTTAAAAAGTTAGCATCTCGGTCGTGTAACCACAATTTGAATTCCTACATATTAGGGCAGATTTCTCAGTCTCATCAGATACATCTCTAATTATTGTCGGTAAACTGTGCCTGAGAAATGTAAGCAAGTAAAGCGTTCTCTTAATCAAGGTGCATCCTACTGCCACAAGGTTTATTCTAAAACCGCCCTTGTGCACTTCACATTCACCCACACTTGCATCTAAATTAATTCCTCCTACATGTGATAATGGATTTTCTCTCTTAGATGTCTCTCTTTTATAGTGATGCTGGACCTTCAAAAGGTTTAGTTTGTGCATTGACCTTTAAGCATTATCACCGGTCCATGAAAACAGTTTTCATCGTTAGCAACACTGAATTATTCTGCTGTAACAATAACACATCTCTTATATTTATGGTACCTTCTGGAAATGTTGGTGGTATCAAACGAAATATTGCCTTGGTTGTACTTCTGACATTTTGTGTATCTCTTAATGGAACTTTCTGCATTTATATTGACATTTTTATATCCAGTTGATATCTTTTTTTTCCGTTTCATTATTACCTTTTATAGTGGTTTGTGTGTGTGTGGGATTATTGCCTATCGGGACCAGATGATTTAAGGCTCACCTGATGGCAAGGAGCTCTAAATTAATCTGATGAAGCAACATTTTAAAATGGGTTGTTTCCAATACTTTCTAAACCAGACTCTTGGTGTACTTTTGGAGGACTGTTGTTTATCCTGCACCGGTTGCACCCAGGAGAGATATATCTGGAGAGAAGAGAAGCATTGCTCCTCTGTTTCTTTTTTGAATCATATTCTTGTGTTTGTGAATACGGAAACATGGCCTTCAGAGGGCGTTAAAAAAAACGGCTTCGTAGAGGTGTCAGTTCTACAGATGGCCGGCTTGACTGTGAAAGTGCGCTGGAAACGAGGGGGATAATGTCCTCTTGAGATGCGGTGGTGTGTGTATTCTCTATGTACCTGACCGGTGCTTGGCTCCTCCCCCACGCGCCCACAGAAAGGTGTACTGTTCGACACTGTTTCCCACTCACTTTCCCAAAGTCTCACTCTCTAAAAACAATTGCAGCAGCTTTCCAGGCTGACTGTACTGTACTGTACTTGATATGCGCTTGCCCTTTCATACGTTTTGCCTCACACTCGGGGGCGGATCTAGAAAAATATTCATGGGGTGGCAGGAGAATTTCAGGGGTGGCATCCCCTGGCAGAAGTATATGCTGATTTAATCGCAGTCATATCAATCAATGTTAACTTGGAAAGCCACAATATTGATATTTTAACTCAATATCATTTGGTGACATTATTGTGGCACAACAGTAAATCCTTAAATATAAATATATAAGGTGGCAGACATAATTTAATGAATTTTAAATGAACAATAACTGAATGAGTTTGTTTCACTCTTAGACCAGCAGGGGTACCAAATCTATGCAGACTGCTGCAAAAAGTACATTAATTAACTGTCTCATCGATGTTTGTCTGAATTAATATGATACTATAAACAATCATATTATTCCTATCAGCTGTCAATCAATGTTATTATTTACATATTCAGTGTTATTATTAAATAAACTATATTTTTGGAGGAGTTAATGATGACTGTTCCTCAGGATGCTTGCTCACCCTCCTTCAAATTTGAAAGACAAGTAATTACTAATCATTTATCAAAAGAACAGTTCAGCGCCCCACAACTTCATTGCAAACGGTTACAACCTTGACTTTACATCAGAGAGAACAAACAATAAAGAAATGACTAACTGCATCAGTTAGGGTTAAAAAATGTTTATTCAGCTAAAACATATACATCGCTGCAGTTATTATCCATTGGAAAGCCCTTACCTACTGGCCTAGTTAAATCAAAGTGGTTACTTTTTTTTGGCTGGGCAGTGAAGTTTTACACACCGTCTTATTTGACTTTCTCAGGACTTGAAACTGTTTTTTGGGGGCAGACCCCCACAAAGAAAAAATATTATACACACGTAAGGTCATCCTCTTAACAGTTTATTATTCTCATCGACTCATCCGTGAGCAGAGCATCAAGTTGGCATGCCTATAACCTGAATGTGGCGATTACCATCTTGTTCAGCAAAACGCCTCACAAACTTATTAAGATTTAAAGCTATGGTGCGTTTTGATTCAATGCTGAGTACAGCCAAACTTGATAGGCTCTTCTCTGTCATTGTAGACCGCAAACAGTGGCGGCGCCAGAATATTTGTGTTGTGTAATCTATGGTAGGGCTAACCCATACAGTGGTGGGGCTCAAGTCAGTATTTGCAATGTAATTACATACACGCTCCCCTTGACAGTGAAACTCCACGCGTGAGGTTTAGATTATTTCCCTGTCTCAATCTAAATTGAACTGTATGAAATAAAAAAGCACATTTGTCTTGTAATAAATCAAAAAGGGCGACCTGGAGCCAATCCTGCAATTTCCCCACAGGTGAAAGAGTTGACATGCTGAAAACCCAACTCCTGCAGGGGGGTCTGGGGGGATTCTCCCCAAGGAGATATTTTGACATACTAACATAAAATACACATTCTGGTACTAAAATGAATAAATCTATTACTACACGACATATTTAAAAAAATGAATGCCATTTTAGTTTTTTGTTACTTTGTTCTGAAAGCTGAACCTGCTGCTCGGTGGCTCCTTACAGAGAGAAGAGGGAAGAGGCTGTGTGAATTACTTTACATTGTGGATAAGGGTGGATAGCCCCCATTGTTCTGTGTGTCAAAATGAAAGACAGCCCACACACCTATCAATCTTCAAACCGTGGGGTCTTATTTATTAATGTTGTATCGATGTATAGAGATGTACTACAGCAAAAGTATTCTCCGTCGGGACTACCTGCAACAACACCATTGGCATTTAAACATTTAACATCTAACATTTAAAGTAATACTTGACATCTCGGACAGAGCAGGGTGTTGAAGAAAAGTGGAGTTGTCAAATATGTTATCAGTTTCAACTTCTGAAATACCTTTTTATGTTATGACTTTGTCAAAACCTCTAAATTGAGTACAAAGCAATTCTTCTGACACTTTGTTTAATTTACATGTATACAAATCAATGTTACTTCAAATCTGATATAAAACAACCTATCACATTTTAAACCTTTAAATTGTGAGGAAAGAGTCTTTTTCATTCCCTGATTTAGTTTTTCCAAGGTGGAGTATCATAACAACTCAACAATCTTCATTCGGTCTGCGATGACATAAATATAATATTGTTTTATATTCTCTCATACCCACCTACCTCATATATTAAACCTGTTACATTAATCATTCCGTATCTATTCCTTCACCCTATGAACTTGGCATCATTACTCGACTAAATCAGTTTTTCTTTACGTACAGTGGGGCAAAAAAGTATTTAGTCAGCCACCAATTGTGCAAGTTCTCCCACTTAAAAAGAGGAGAGAGGCCTGTCATTTTCATCCTAGGTATACCTCAACTATGAGAGACAGAATGGGGGAAAGAATCCAGGAAATCACATTGTAGGATTTGTAATGAATTAATTGGTAAATTCCTCTGTAAAATAAGTATTTGGTCACCTACAAACAAACAAGATTTCTGGCTCTCACAGACCTGTAACTTCTTCTTTAAGAGCCTCCTCTGTCCTCCACTTGTTAACTGTATTAATGGAACCTGTTTGAACTCGTTATCAGTATAAAAGACACCTGTCCACAACCTCAAACAGTCACACTCCAAACTCCACTATGGCCAAGACCAAAGAGCTGTCAAAGGACACCAGAAACACAATTGTAGACCTGCACCAGGCTGGGAAGACTGAATCTGCAATAGGTAAGCAGCTTGGTGTGAAGAAATCAACTGTGGGAGCAATTATTAGAAAATGGAAGACATACAAGACCACTGATAATCTCCCTCGATCTGGGGCTCCACGCAAGATCTCACCCTGTGGGGTCAAAATGATCACAAGAACAGTGAGCAAAAATCCCAGAACCACACGGGGGGACCTAGTCAAAGACCTGCAGAGAGCTGGGACCAAAGTAACAAAGGCTACCATCAGTAACACACTACGCCGCCAGGGAGTCAAATCCTGCAGTGCCAGACGTGTCCCCCTGCTTAAGCCAGTACATGTCCAGGCCCTTCTGAAGTTTGCTAGAGAGCATTTAGATGATCCAGAAGAGGATTGGGAGAATGTCATATGTTCAGATGAAACCAAAATAGAACTTTTTGGTAAAAACTCAACAAGACGTGTTTGGAGGAGAAAAAATGCTGAGTTTTATCCAAAGAACACCATACCTACTGTGAAACATGGGGGTGGAAACATCATGCTTTGGGGCTGTTTTTCTGCAAAGGGACCAGGACGACTGATCCGTGTCAAGGAAAGAATGAATCGGGCCATGTATCGTGAGATTTTGAGTGACAACCTCCTTCCATCAGCAAGGGAATTGAAGATGAAACGTGGCTGGGTCTTTCAGCATGACAATGATCCCAAACACACCGCCCGGGCAACGAAGGAGTGGCTTCGTAAGAAGCATTTCAAGGTCCTGGAGTGGCCTAGCCAGTCTCCAGATCTCAACCCCATAGAAAATCTTTGGAGGGAGCTGAAAGTCCGTGTTGCCCAGCGACAGCCCCAAAACATCACTGCTCTAGAGGAGATCTGCATGGAGGAATGGGCCAAAATACCAGCAACAGTGTGTGAAAACCTTGTGAAGACTTACAGAAAACGTTTGACCTCTGTCATTGCCAACAAAGGGTATATAAAAAAGTATTGAGATGAACTTGTGTTATTGACCAAATACTTATTTTCCACCATAATTTGCAAATAAAGTCTTTAAAAATCAGACAATGTGATTTTCTGGATTTTTTTTTTTTCTCATTGTGTCTCTCATAGTTGAGGTATACCTAGGATGAAAATTACAGGCCTCATCTTTTTAAGTGGGAGAACTTGCACAATTGGTGGCTGACTAAATACTTTTTTGCCCCACTGTATATCTTACCTGTATAGTATTAAAATGTGTTGACTGTTTATGTTTACCTTTTTGTTCTCGGTGTCTTTTAGTCGTAAGTCTATTTCTGTGTATTTTGAAATGACAAATACCAAGTAAAATTCCTTGTACATTTCAAAACTAACTTAGCCTTCTGATTACTACATCGAATCAGCCAAGTATATCAAGCTAAAGGCCTAAATTATGTCAGATCCTATTCACATTTTTTTTATCCATATTTTAAACTTAGGGAAATGTGATATAAAAATAGAAATATTAGGTTTTTTGTGATGCAGCTTAGCTCAAGGGGTTGTAGTTTTGGTCTGTGGGTCAACTTTGTTTTTGAATTCATTTTCTTGGCCACTATCAAATAGATTTTCCTTAAATGTTGTGCAGACATTCATTGACCCCAGATTGAATCCCCCTGATTTTTGATCTTTTATCTCCAACTGGTTTAAAATCCTTCTTGTCAATCAATTTAGTTCATAACAGGACTACCTCTGATCTGACTAATGACCACCTTTTCTATCAGCTCTGGTTAATTTTCCAGGTCACCAAATTCCAAATGGCACCAGTTTACTGAAGACTCGTATGGCATGACTTACATTTCATAAACAGGGACTCGTTTGTTTGACCAAACAAGGGACAGGCATCCTGTCTAACCCCACAAAATGGTCTAGGTCAGCTCTGTTCATGTCCCCTTTTAGGAAATATGTCATCCCATCCAGCTGCCTAGTTTCTAATCCCTATAATCCAAACATTTCACAATTGTACTATCCATTCCTCCACCTCTCTTGTACATGGTTGTCCAATGAGCCAACAATAGCAAGAGGTTGCTAATGGGACCACCAAGGATTGATACATACACAAATGTTGTTTGACATGGCTTTTGTACTATACGGCTGCTAGCTAAATGTTCCTCCATTATTTCCTCCTCTCGTTGTTCAGCTTTGTTCCGGAAAGGACCAGGTATTGATTAAGAGGTTGCTAAGCAACAGGCTTAGTTGCCACAGAAGCGTGCAAGGGAGAAAGCCAGATGTAATGTACCGCTCGGTTACAGTATGGCTCTCCTTCAGCTGCTTCTAGGAAGATTTTCACTAAAACTTTGTAGTTTGAAGTCCTTTTGAAATAAATGAAAATCACAGAAAAGAGTGTCTGCATTCACAATGTCCATTTTTAAACATAGACTCCAGTAGTTACTTGGTGTTGTAACTTTGCAACTGCTTGTTGAAGGCTAGCGTCTGAGGTTTTTATTTGTTGCTGTATTCAATTCTGGCCTGCAAGCACACTGCATTAATCAGGCTCCCCATGGATCCTTCAAAAGTCTTAAAAGTCTTACATTTATTTTTTGATATTCAAGGTCTAAAAAGGTCTAGAATTTTAGGAGGGAAGGTATTCAATTGTTTCTGGGGCAGAATGATTGTGTCTATTTGTTGTTAAATTTGTATGTTTTATTTTACTTGTAACATTATTTTATATCCTGCAACGTCCAATACCTATTTGTTTTGTATGTGAAATAGATAGGCTAGTGCACACTCCGCTTAGTAGGTAGCGGTAGAACGCCTTGTGTGGCTGTGATCCGCATTTTAAGGTGGAAGAAGAACGTTGGGTAATATGCAAAAATGTGTGCTACATTTTTATTTAAACTTGGCTAGTTACACAAAACTTTGAAACAGGATTAAAATTTGTTCAGAACCCGTGGCTTTTCACTTTAAAACTCTGTACTTAACATGTGTCACCCAGCTTGAAAAAGTCACCAACTTTGAAATTTCGCTTACAACACTCAGCGGGAAACAGCCATTCATGAGAACAACACCAGATATTTAAATCGCTGTCAAAGGCAGAGATGTGGGCTGGAGTCGTGCTAAATATAAGAAATAGAAATTCAGTAATGTTTTGAAAGTTTTGTTTGTTGTTCAAATTGTTGTTTTTCTGATTTGCTTGTATGCCAAATACCTGTTGTGCAGTCACATCATAAACAAAACCATTGCAACAGTGGAGGCTGTTGGATCCTGTGCACATTGTCGTAGGTGTGTAATTGAAGGAGTGTGGCTGGCTTGGCTTTGTAGGTTCACTCAAAGTGTGGCTCATGAATCGCTGAGGGTTTAAAAAAAAGAAGAGGAGATTCTCTTGACTGGATACCTCTTGAAAAGCATCACTTTGTAGTCAGCCGACACCAACAACACATGCTTTCAGGGTTCTATTTGACTTCGTTCACAAAGATTCAGCAGGCCCACAGTAGCTGTCAGCAGATCCTCGCTGTAATGGAAGATGTGCACTAATGGCAGTATGGTTGGGCTGTTTCCACGGCTGACGTCACGTAGCAGTCTTGACTTAGCAAGAGTTAAAGCTGTGTTCTGCCAACATAAATCCAATGGGAAGCTATAAAGTTCTGCTGTCAGAAAGTTTAAGCCTCACGGGCATACTCACTATCAGAGCTCTTTGAAGCTGGCTTCTCTCTCCTGTGGTTCTCAGAGAACCACCAGAAATCCCATGGAAAAATATCATGCTTGAAATATGTGTATCATGAGTTTGAAATGAAGTTCTGACCTTTGTTTCTTAGCGTTTATTTATCGATGGATATTCACTTGAGCTTTGTGCTCTTTTCCAACATCCACTCTTCTCATATGTTTAAAGATCGAGACATTCACATTGGCACGCAGACACTGAGAGCGCAACATTACGTTCTTTTTTCTTATCAAACAAATACATTTTAAAGGCTCTGATTTGTTTATCAATTGCACAGATTATTGTCTGTAGTGTCAGCCACAAATGAACGTGTTGAATTGAAATACATACGTAATGCCTGTTTAGTTGCTCACAAGCTCTTCGTTGATGTCATGTATTCCAAAAATATGTTGATTTGCATTAAATGTGTGGGCGCATCGAAAGGAGTACAATAGCTGTGCCAGGTCAAAGCATGGTTTCCCCAAGGAAACAATCTGCAGCTTAAAACCCATGCACAATCTCTAAACGCGTTGTTGTATTGTGTTGTATTATTTTTGACAACAACCCAACAGTAAACTCTGCAAATAAGAAATGTTTTTTCACAACTGTAGGCGACAGCTGTAATGAACAAAGACATAAAGCGATAGCATCTCGGGGCACTTTGTCGACACATCAGCAGCAACGAGACAGCACTAGCTGTCATGTTCCTGTTTACTTTGTTTACGTGGAACATGTTTCTGTTTACTAGTCACTTAAACATTCTTTTTATGTTTGTTTATCATCCTCATGTTACTGCTCTGCTGCTTTTATTATGTAACCATGCATACTCTTACAATGGCATTCAGCTGCTTTATAGTTTCCGTTTACTTTAGGAGGGATGCATTAGGGAGAAATCTTAAGTTTCGCTAGCGATACAGACTCTTGTTAATTTCTCGCAATCTTTAATTATTTTCCTTGCCTCACACTGTTGCAAAAATACATTTTCTATTGATTTTCCTATTGCAATTTACAGTGATTAATTAAATCTGCCATAATCATTTTAAATTTCCAAATAACTTTGATTAATAAAGAAATTAAAGATTATATGCAGCCCTGCCTTCCAATAAGAGTTGTATCATTGTTACACATCTTATTTGAAAGCACTTTAGTGATACGTGTTAACACCACATGAAAAGAGTCAGGAACCCATAGGGAGCATTAATAATTTCTGCCCCAAGTGCACAATTGTCTATTTAAATTGAGCAGGCAGATGGTTTGCTGCCTTTATCTGGGCACAAACCCATCCTGATATACAAAAAATTCTGTCTTTTACCAGAGTACAAAAGCCAGATCTTTTAGGATTTAAATTAGTTATTTGCACCCCACAGCTTTCTAAAAAAAATGTAGTTCTCACATTTGTTTTTCCCTGTTGTCACAATAAAGCAGGGGGCTGAATCACTGTGACTCAAGGCCTGCTATTCTTCTCAGAGATGAATATTCGCTATTGCCCAAGGTGAAAATAGGAGAGTGAGCCAGCTATTGTTTTGTCATCTGCGTTCTCATGTCTGTTTTGCTTCTTGAAATAAAGGTTTGTCCAACCCCTGCTGTGCTCCCACACAGGAGATACGTGACAGCCAGACTAATGATAGAGGTCTTTAACGTGATGCTCTGTCCCCAGTAGATACAGTGTGGACCTCTGTCATTAGGTTGGTAAAGGGCTATAGTAGAGCACATTGTACGAAGATGTGGGGGAAGTAACCGCTTTTAAATCAAGTTTTCTTTAAGGTGCAAATGAAACTGGTCGGTGACTGTCATGACCAATGTTGCTCTGTCTACAGACAGAATGGTAAAGTCATGTCTCCTACCAAACGAATGCATTAGATGGAACAAGCTTTCATTCAAGATTTTTTCAAGGTAAAACCAGAATTAGGAAACATGATGGTACTCGTTGTTGAATAGTTCTGCAGGTACCGTAGGCTCCGCACTCGACAAAACACAATCCTACTTGGCTAAATAACTTAGCCTAGCTACCAGCTAAGGGCTAACGTAAACGGAGATTGCATTGGGATGCATTATGATGTGTTCAAGCTTTATTAAGTGAAAAATGTGTTTAGGGTCATAGTAAATAGTAAGGTTATATCATAAAGTGAAACTGAGGCAGTTCATCAGGGATTAGAAATATTTACATAATGTAGTATGCAAATGGGAATAAAGAAGAGTATGTTGAAGTACATGGAATTTTTTACTGTTTTCTAATGTTATATAATTTGATATATGGCCTTCAAAACAAGGCAGAAATAGCTAAAGTGGCTATAGACCATGATCCAGGGCTCTGAATTCACACCTTTCGTATTTTTCCTGAATCTCTTCACTTGTAATTTAATAAGGCAAACTAGTATTACAGCCCACATTTCAGCATTTCATCTGTATTTTGTATCAAAGAGTTACACAGCTTGGTTTGTGTTTTTATTCTCCTGGCATTGCTGCTGCATTTCAAATAAGGAATCTAATGTACTTGAACAGCCCATTTCTGTATTTATAATCCAACATTACACCAGAGGGTTTTTAAAGGTGTATTCGAGTCTGTTAGATCCTTTTGTAGGGAGTCATGATCAATGACGCATAAAAAGAGTCATTGTTAGACCAATGCATGAGCAGGCTCTATATTGGCTCTTTAATAGAAATGGAATAAAAGCCTGTTCAGTTTGTCCACATCTGATACATTGGCGGTTCCTCCACACAGGTCACACAGTCCATATGGTTGTATTACTTTTGTGTGAGATGTCTGAGCAAGAAAATGTTTTCGTGTTGTGTGGGAGTATTTTACTCAACAGTAACAAAACTTGCTTTACTCGGCCTTAAAAGAAGCTGCTCACCCACCATTGGTCTGGCTGTCAGTGGAGAGTTGCTGCTTTGCTCTCCAAATGAGGCCTGAGCCAAATATAAAATGCTCAGATTGTCGTGCCCAAATGAAGCGGGAAAGTTTTGAAGAAAAGAAAAAAGGGCATACTGTAGTCTGTGCAGGGTTGAGCTGTGAGACTTGCAGTTAGTCATCATTCAGGTTTGACAGACTGGTGGGAGACATGGTTTGGAAGGGACAGATGCAGACATTTCTAACACTTTTAAAATCATGTCATAAATAGTAATAATATCCTTTGGAAGAACAGATTTGTGGTAGACAGTGTGCAGATAAATACTTGTAGTCATTAAATGTTTTCTTTCTTGCAGCCACATGTATATCCACTTTCTACATGACATGTGTTTGTACAATGTGGTCCATAAGGAAAAGTAAAGTGCATACAGCAGACTATTGGGGGGGGTGTGGTTGTTTGTACATAGACACAGGGACTAACCAATACTCCTAAGCCCCTTTCACACATTAAATGCAAACCTGAAACTACATTATCCGGAGGAGCTGTATGTGAGAGCGCAAATGTCTGAGTTATTGAAATAGACTTTACCTAGCACTAAGTCTGTCTAATAAAGTGATGTTGATTGATAGACATGTGTGAATAGGGCTGCTCGTAATCTGTAGAATTGATGGCAAAGCATAGCGCGTATCAGTGTCGTTTCCATGTGTCTGGCGCTAAACCTTGCTACATGACTCATGACATGAGAATTCTTTCACATAGATGCTGTAAGAAAGATGATGTCGCCCAAGGTGGTTTCTGACCGTTCGTATTAATTATTATTATTGACAAAAAAGTGATCCGACTCCGCCGTCTTGTAATAACTAAGTGAGATTTTGCCTCCTTAAATTGTTCTTTCAATTTGATTAATTACATTTTGACCAATGGCAACCAACATGCTTCTTTTGCCAACTTTCAGCTTATAGGATCCAAAGGTGTTTCGGTTAAGAACAAACTCTCCAAAACTGGTGGAAGAGGAGGGTCTTGGATAGGGATGGGTATCGTCCAGGTTTTAACGGTACTACTACTTTTATCGGTTCAGGTTTTAACGGTACTACTACTTTTATCGATACCGCTTATCGGTCCGGTCTTTTAACGGCACTCTTATCATTTCTTTTGGGGGGAAAAACGGGAAAAACAAGATAAATTAACTAAACAAATTGTGAACAAAACTAACATTGCTTTTTATTTAAATAAAATAAATAATATTTCACATCAAAAGAAACACAATGCTTTAACAAATCGTATTAAATAATCTGATGACAGAACTGTAAACAGAATAGCTGAAACTTTAACAAAATAAAGAGTAACTCAGTTACCTCTAATCATTAAACCATGTTTGTATAATGTAGTTAACTCTGTGTGTTGCTGCTAGCATACATAACACCTGATGTGGAAACGTTACTCGTGGATGGGCTACAGAGCTGCTAGAAAGACAGTGGAACCCGGTGCATTCCTCCGTCTGAATGTGGTGCACTTTTGCTAAATGTTTAGACAAATTGCTCGTGTTACCGCCCTTACATGCTAAACTGTTATTGCGCTTTTGGTAACGAGGATTGTGCACATCAAGACAGGTAAAGTTTAACCACACCTCGGAGCGTGTTCTCTCCGCCATCTCCTCCGTGTGTGTGTGTGTTGCTGCATGTAGCAGCTGCGTGTGTGTGTGTGTGTGTAAACGGCCCGACCCCTCCCAAGCAGGCGGGGGAGAGAGATATCTCGACTGGATTGGAAAGATCGAAAATACTAAAAATAATCATAGACGCATTTTGCAGTCTTTTTGCGTATTAGAAATGGAGTTGGCGACACTAAAACTGCAATATAATGTTTGTGTAGCAATAATACATACGACATATATTTTTTACACGTCTCCAGTACCGATAAAAAGACCGATAACGTCGGAGCTTAACGGTACCACGGTCATTAATAATTCAGCACCGGGGCCCGTTTAATACCGGGCCTCGGTACCCATCCCTAGTCTTGGACCATGTCGAACTGTGACTCGTGTTGTGGTTAGTCTTTGAAAGCAAACTGACAAACCACACGGTGTGTAAACAGCAGACTCTGCTAATTGCGAGCTATTTATAAATGATCTCAATCTTAAATATAATGTTCAAGCCATGTATATTTATGTTAATCTTTGGTAACTATGGTGACCATGGACGTCAGCATGTGAGTGCTGGGAATGTTCCCCCAATCCACCAGATTGCCAGACCAGTAAGTGCTGAGGTCTGCTGCGGAGGTTTCCTACTCTGGCAGTCCATTAAGTAACCCACACCAGTAATGCTGTCTTTTTCTTCGTCCTTCCATAACATGCAGTTTCACACAATACCAATTATGAGCTTGTATACAAATATATTTTTAACACCAGAAAACATAATTCTGTACGTATAATAAAAAACAATTTAAGTGCAGCATGACCTGCTGTCAATCAACACAATTTCCTTTTTTTTTTTTACTTCTGGTCCAACATTTTGTACATATACTATTGTTAATATTCTGCTATCCATTATTCAAAAATATTGTTGAAATAATCAAATGACCAAACATTATCTGACCCTCAAACATCAAGTCAGTGTAGGTTTTTAAGCTCAGCTGGAAGAATGTTCTAGTGTTTGATGGCTGTAAATGAAAATGCAGATTGTGCAAAGGCAGTGCGCCTCAGTGGGACGGTTATATCTGCCTTTAGTGCAGATCTTGAGTTTGTGCCACTCTGCTCACGGTGGAGCTGGAAAAAGCTCCTCAATGCTGGTGTTGTAGCATTGTTAATGATCCTGAATACCAATCCAACTCTTGTAAGCAGAACACGATTTTCAAAACGTCTCTTTATGATCCAACTTTTTCACAGCTTTGATCTTCTTGTGTCTTTCTGTTTAAGTTGAGAGTAGAGCTCAAATAAATGAGATGTAGCTGTGACCGATCGTTGAGGTAATATTTCAAGCAAAAGGGCAAACAAATTAATAAATGTGCCTCGTTACAGCCTGGTGGTGAGGATTTGCTGCATTTCTTTGTCTTATGTGATAGAAACACTGAAACAGAGGTAACTGCACTGGGGACAGGAAGATGTATCTCACTTCACTGGCAGAATGGTTTCTGTTAATCAAGAAACAAAGTCTTAAGGGCTAAATGCTGTTCTTGAGGCGAAGGAAAAGGTACAGTTCTTTTGGAAAATGCATTATTTTAAACATTTATATGAAAAAATGAAAGCATTGCCTTGACCCTAAAAATAACAAAATATATAATGGCATGTAAAACCATTCTCCATACTCACCTTTTTATTGTGCCTACCCCTGCCTCATTTGTTTTGTAACTGAATAATGGTCGCTGCTGCCTCTTTTGTCTGAGCTGAGAGTGGAAGTGGAAGGGCTCTGACCTCCCCCCCTCCTCTTCATCACCCATCTCTTTCTACTCCTCTTCTGCTAAAGCCTCTCTTTCTGGTGTTGAAAGATACAAATCTGAGGTATGTTAGTAATTTTCTGTCTGAGCAGCACCAAGGCACCGCGATAAGGAATGTGTGTGGTGTGTGTGTTCAAGGGGAAAAGAGAGTAGCTTGTTAACGTATGATGTAGGAGGGGAGTTTGCCTGGCAACAGGTGCAAAGCCTGGGATGAGACAGTTGATAGTATATACTTTTCTCCCTGCTGTAACCACCCCCCTCCTCTTTCTACCACGCGCCTCTCCTGCCTCCCTCATCACCCAAAGCTGCCTTTTGATGAAGTGATGATCACTTTGACCTCACCACTGACAAGTAAAGCAGTCAACGTCATAAAAAATGCATGAGGTTGATCTTCAATTAAAAAATGTTTGATGTTGTTGAAGGTAATTTGCGAAGGGTTGACATCTAAACGGCACAGGCTGACTGGGTTTGTCTCCTCTTTAATGTGTTTGCATTTTAATTGTGGATGTTTGTTGTGCGTGTTTGTGAGGAGTGGGCTGAGGAAGACGTTCGCCTGATGTCAGAGGTTGATGTGGGTGTATGAGTCATGGCGGGGGTGGTGGCGGCTGTTCCGACGGTCTGACGACAGTGCCTGCTGGAGCAGATGGTTTCAGTCACCATGGGGGGGGGGGGGAGAGAGAGAGAGAGACACACAGTTAGAGGTACAGTCAGAGATGCTGTTACTTCAAAAGGTGGCCGATTGTCAGTATCCTTTGTAAGAGGTGGTTAGAGATAATACACACAGTAAGAGGTGATTTAACTTGACTTACAAAGGCTTTTTTACTCTAGCAAGAATACACTCTTGAGTTGAATGCTTTTCAATGGTATGAGTTTTTCAATTCAATATTTTCACTCCCACAAGTTTCCATAAATGCATAGACCGAAAAACCAGGACCTCTCGGTCTCTGTTATGTTGCTTTTGATCATTCAACCCACCATTTTGGAAGTGCATTGATAAATCACTGGCGTATCCCTTTATTTAAATTGTATTTATGAAGAGATGAACGAAAAAAAGAAAAAACATTTTTTATTTATATTATTTTTGTCACAATAATATGTTTGTGTCACTGTCTACTATTGTAATTATTTATACTAATTACAATTGTATTAATGAATTTGTTGCGTCCAGTCCACAATACTTAGAAAGTTCACCTCTCCAATCATACACCCTAGTGCAGGGGTCGGCAACCCCCTTGGCATGGTGGCACGCGGCACCGTAACCAGTGGCACACTAGGAATAAGTGGAATAAGTGTGCAAAATATTAAGATTTTATTATTTTCGGATCCTGAACGAGACCGCCGCCAGAGCGCGTCTCCCCGTTACCTGCAGAAGGAAGCCATGCACGCAACGCAGCCCCGCTCTCTTTAACTCCACTCGACTTGCTGCTGCTTTCCTCCGTGGTGAAACGATCAGGGGTGAAGTGCTGCCGGAGCGCGCCGGCACTTCACAAATTGCAGTACCGATAAGGAGCTGTACAAATGCCGCAGTTTTTGCGTAGCTGTGTCTTTAGTTGAAAGCCCAGTGGCGATCTGCTCATCTCTCATCGAAAATAATATGCTACACAGGGGCGGACTGGCCATCTGTGTGTTCTGGAGGATCACAGAACCGACGGTCGTCATTCATTATTATTATGCCGTACCGCATCATGTAAGTTGCGCTGACAGGTGAAAGAGCTCCACACACTGCTTCCCCGCAGCGAGGCTCTCTCCGCACCTCCCGTTGACAGTTCATGACCCTTTTTTCTTTTAAATGGCACTTCATATCAAAAAGGTTGCCGACCCCTGCCCTAGTGTTTAGAAAAGATTCCCATTCCCAGAGGAGTCAACTTTATTTCCAAATATGTGGATGTACCGTGGGGCAAAAAAGTATTTAGTCAGCCACCAATTGTGCAAGTTCTCCCACTTAAAACGATGAGAGAGGCCTGTAATTTTCATCCTAGGTATACCTCAACTATGAGAGACAAAATGAGGAAAAAAATCCAGAAAATCACTGTCTGATTTTTAAAGAATTTATTTGCAAATTATGGTGGAAAATAAGTATTTGGTCAATAACAAAAGTTCATCTCAATACTTTGTTATATACCCTTTGTTGGCAATGACAGAGGTCAAACGTTTTCTGTAAGTCTTCACAAGGTTTTCACACACTGTTGCTGGTATTTTGGCCCATTCCTCCATGCTGATCTCCTCTAGAGCAGTGATGTTTTGGGGCTGTCACTGGGCAACACAGACTTTCAACTCCCTCCAAAGATTTTCTATGGGGTTGAGATCTGGAGACTGGCTAGGCCACTCCAGGACCTTGAAATGCTTCTTACGAAGCCACTCCTTCGTTGCCCGGGCGGTGTGTTTGGGATCATTGTCATGCTGAAAGACCCAGCCACGTTTCATCTTCAATGCCCTTGCTGATGGAAGGAAGTTGTCACTCAAAATCTCACGATACATGGCCCCATTCATTCTTTCCTTTACACGGATCAGTCGTCCTGGTCCCTTTGCAGAAAAACAGCCCCAAAGCATGATGTTTCCACCCCCATGTTTCACAGTAGGTATGGTGTTCTTTGGATGCAACTCAGCATTCTTTCTCCTCCAAACACGTCACATTCTCCCAATCCTCTTCTGGATCATCTAAATGCTCTCTAGCAAACTTCAGACGGGCCTGGACATGTACTGGCTTAAGCAGGGGGACACGTCTGGCACTGCAGGATTTGAGTCCCTGGTGGCGTAGTGTGTTACTGATGGTAGCCTTTGTTACTTTGGTCCCAGCTCTCTGCAGGTCATTGACTAGGTCCCCCCGTGTGGTTCTGGGATTTTTGCTCACCGTTCTTGTGATCATTTTGACCCCACGGGGTGAGATCTTGCGTGGAGCCCCAGATCGAGGGAGATTATCAGTGGTCTCGTATGTCTTCCATTTTCTAATAATTGCTCCCACAGTTGATTTCTTCACACCAAGCTGCTTACCTATTGCAGATGCAGTCTTCCCAGCCTGGTGCAGGTCTACAATTTTGTTTCTGGTGTCCTTTGACAGCTCTTTGGTCTTGGCCATAGTGGAGTTTGGAGTGTGACTGTTTGATGTTGTGGACAGGTGTCTTTTATACTGATAACGAGTTCAAACAGGTGCCATTAATACAGTTAACAAGTGGAGGACAGAGGAGGCTCTTAAAGAAGAGTCAGAAATCTTGTTTGTTTGTAGGTGACCAAATACTTATTTTCCACCATAATTTGCAAATAAGTTCTTTAAAAATCAGACAATGTGATTTTCTGGATTATTTTTTTCCCCCTCATTTTGTCTCTCATAGTTGAGGTATACTTAGGATGAAAATGACAGGCCTCTCATCTTTTTAAGTGGGAGAACTTGCACAATTGGTGGCTGACTTAATTATTTTTTGCCCTACTGTATACTAGTTCATTGAGGTTAGTATTAGCCTGTTTCACCTTAAAGGGGTACACAATTAAGAGAAAAACTAATCTAATTATGGAAACATTGATGTATTTTTAGTAAGTTAACATATTTAAAGAGGGAAATAACCTTAGGTATCACTTTTAAAAACTATGCTTACTGATATTGGAATATTACATGTTTTAAGGCCATTTTACTTAAAAATAAATGGTATATTTCTACTAACATTGAGGACGACACATTTAAGAGTGCAATAGAGAGAGAGATAAAAAGAAGGTTCTCCTTCAGGGAAAAGGGCAGAATTTATCTCAGACTGACCTACTTTTAGATATCTGAACATCTTTAAACAGGAGAGTTTGAAGGGGCTACATCAAAGATTCTGGAAATGCTGGAGAGCCAGTAGGAAAAATACCCATTTGGCTGAAATTGTTGTCGCAACATGATTCACAATATTGAAGGGAATGATCCTTTTTGGATCATCATTATTCTTATTTTTATTGACAATGATAATGGTGTGATATTTTTTTCTTCTGCAAAGACACTTTTCCAAGCAAAGATTTTTTTCTAACGGTTGTAAAATATGATATATAGGCCGTGACATTTCTGAAGAACAACCTAACTTTATTCAGTAAGTAATTTGCCTTTGAACTATTATAAATCTTCCTGGTATTGATCGATTAAAGCCACTCTCAAATTGAGTTATCTAAAGTGATCTGATGTCTTTATTCAGGGAGCAGAAAACAAATAACATCACATCCTCCACTATTCGGATTGGATTGATTTGCCAAAGAATATGCTACAAAGTAATCATTTTATAAGAAGAGAATGTTCTGGTATGAGCCATTTATTTCTATTTTATCAGAACATTCTGTAAATCAAAAATGCTCCTCACTGTTAACAGTTAAACCTCGCACAGACTATAATTTAATGTGGGTGAAAATGTTATGGTTGTCTGTACCTTTTTTATGCTATATGATGCAAGCAAAATAGCCCCAAGGTAATTATTCAACACAACATTATTACAAGCAGCATTAGACGGGCTGCTTACACCAAGTCATGACTCTCAAGTTGAACACAGACTTTTGCGGATACACTCAAAAGCACTTTTCAATTGTTTACTTTATTTGTAAAATATTCACAATGAAAAGTAATAGGCATTATTGTGACTTCACAGAGGCTCACAGCACTAACCAACACACAGTTTTTTCAGTGCACATGCATCATGCTAGATTCAAAGCCCTTACAATAATCACGGTTCTTCGCACTTAAACTCTACTTGATCTGAGAAACAGTTTGTTAAATCTGATTTTTGGAGGTGAAGTTTGTTAGTTCATCCAAAAACAAACCTAAATGCACTGCGGTTTTCCCTCCAAGCTCCAGAGAGGCTAATACACTAACTATTAAATGCACTAAACACAGCACACACAGAGTAGAGCAACACATACATACACATACACACAGGCACAGACTGTAGTAAAGCTGAATGGCACAACTGCGCTCAGCACGGCTGGTCTTAAGGCTTTTGCAGCAGAAGCAGTTCTTATGCAGAGACTGATCCACTGAGCTAGCGATGTTCAGCCTCTCAGTTGGATACCTTAGCATTTCTTATGGAAAGTTTACTGTTGGCTTGTCTTCCATATTTCAGAGTTTAGGTGTCATATCTAATCAGACGTAAAGTTGATCTAGGTCATTCTGAATTCTCTAAATACTAGCTTACAAAGCAGTGTAGAGGTCAATTCACCCGCTGCTATCAAAGAAACATTGTGTGTAAGCCAGCCTTGTGCATTTAAAGATATAAACACAGTCCAGGGAGACAGTCCAACCCACCTCTTCTCCTTCTTCCACCTAATGACACATTACAGCTCAGCACATGTTACAAGATCTTCAAGCCAATAACTTATTTTAGCGGGGTGGGTATTGAATTAGGCACTACTTTTTCCCTCTCTGCCTCCCCCTTTCCTCCTCTCCCGTCGGTTTCTGTACCCTACTTGACAAAGTGCAAGGCCTCCGCTGCCACCACAGAGCCTTTGCTGCTGTCGAGGCTGGTGACCATCTTGAAGCCGGATCTCAGCGCGAGCATCACTGTCTCTAGTTTCAAACAATCAAGCGTGCACAGGAATGTGCTGTCCTCCTTCAGAACGAGCCTCGAGCCCGGCTCCGACTTGATGAAGTGTCGGAACTGGATCACGTTGGACGACACCTCAAATTCTTCTGGGAATCCGTCCAGGCGGCTCTTGGAGATCTGCACCAGCCGGCCTTTGACTTTGTCGATGAAGGCGGAGTCACTGCAGTACACTTTGAGGCCCTGAGACCTCTCATGGCTGTCTGTCACCTCCAAAAATGCTGCCTCCCGCTGTGCCGCCCTCTGACTTTCCCACTCGACAACGGCTTCCACCAGTTCACTCAGGCGGTAAAAATCTGCTTCCCGGCGCAGGAGCCCAGCCTCGCGGAAGTCGTCAGGCAGCTGAAGCTCTCCGGTTCGGAGGTAGTTGAGCACATGGCGAAAAACCGGACCATCTCTATCGATGAATGGGTTGCCCATGGAATCAGTGTGCTGAACAGGCTTCTTGCCATTGGCAAGCTCTTCCAGGAAGGAGCCCTGGTGTTTGGAAAGGGTGGTCCGGTGTGCGGTGTACAGGAACCCCCCTACGTTCAGAGTGATGGTGCCTGAGGAGGGCTTCTTGAAGCTCTTGCTGGGCTGCAGCAGGTCCGGGTTGATGTGCCTCAGTTCACTTTCCATCCTTCTGAGGTTCCATTCCATTCTCCAGTCACCCTCTCCAGCCTCGACCCAGCCGCCTCCGAGCTGGTGTGTCTGCAGCACGAAACGATTCTGGCTTTTTCTTCCTTTTTGAATCTGGCAGTGAGTCTGTGCTGCCGCTGAGAAAATGAAAAGGTGTAGTCAGCTGTCGTACAGTGAGAGCAAATGTGTCCGAGAGAGTGTGAAGGTGGACGGGTGAGTGATGTCTGGCAGAGAAGCTGCAGTGAACTGGTTTCTGAAAACAAACTGGCTCTCTGTGCTGCTTGCTGTCCCTCCTCTCCCTTTCTCTCCCTCTCTCTCCCTCTTCAGGAGTGGGCGGGCAGACAGCGTCACACTCAGGGAGGAGAGAGAAGGGATATGCAAACAAAAGAAGAGTGCGGACTCTCTGAGCTCTTTCTTTCTTGCTCTCTTTTCCTAATTATCTCTGTTATAAAAGGTGCTGAGCTCTAACACACACGCACGAACACAGCCTTCACCAGATGGAGGGGGGTTGCTATATTCTTTTATGGTGTGAAACCATCTCGGCTTGTGTGAGCCTGAATTTGAAATTCCCTTTGCAGCCAAATCCATCTGGTAATCACACACAGTGCTACATGTGAACTGTTCGAAAATAAATCCAGTTCAATACAGGGCTTGACTGCAATCTTTTTTGTCTCATCTCTCATATCACTTCAGGGAGAAGTACGATTCCAACATTACTTATGTAAATGAGAGCAATAGGCGGTGCATTTATATATGCACATCCTGTTTTGTTTTTTGCGAGGTAACAAGCAGTCCACTGTCCTACTGGATGTTTCCTTTGCACTGACTAAGTGTGTCTTGTGTGTGCACTGGCTTGTGGGTCATGTGGTGGAAATGGGCCAATTACAGTGAATGGTCGTCAGTGCAGGAAGTACAGATTATGAATTGGCTTATGCTTTGGTCTGCAGCCTCTCTCTCTGTGTGTGTGTGTGTGTGTGTGTGTGTGTGTGTGTGTGTGTGTGTGTGTGTGTGTGTGTGTGTGTGTGTGTGTGTGTGTGTGTGTGTGTGTGTGTGTGTGTGTGTGTGTGTGTGTGTGTGTGTGTGTGTGTGTGTGTGTGTGTGTGTGTGTGTGTGTGTGTGTGTGTGTGTGTGTGTGTGTGTGTGTGTGTGTGTGTGTGTGTGTGTGTGTGTGTGTGTGTGTGTGTGTGTGTGTGTGTGTGTGTGTGTGTGTGTGTGTGTAAAAAATGCTACAACTACTGTCACAAAATGGATGAATGTGAAGTATTTTGTTAAAGGAGGATGAAAGCGTAATTAAGGAGCACTATTGGAGTGACTGATTGTTATTGGACTCATGATTAATTCATTTGGATTCCCGTTGTATGAAGAAATTAAAGGACGGCGCAAGTGGAAACAATTCACAAAGGGATTACCGGTAAACTGTTTAAAACACATGCTCAGAGTAAGCCGGATTTTGCCGATGTGTTTATGTGGATTCAAAAGTCGTAAATAATCTACAAAATGGAGGAGACCGATCTGATCGGAGCAACTGTGACAAATAATCTATAACTGAAACCGGCATGGACAATGACTATGTTTTTAAAAATGCGCTTATCCAGAAAAGCCCGGTTTGGACACTTAACACGCAGAAGAAACATTTATATTAAAGAAAGAATTATACATTTCTGTCTTTTTATGCCTTTAATACTAACTTGAATTTTTATTAAAATCAATTAATCAATTATTTTTTATATTTTATTGTAACGTAGAGACGAGGCTTTTAGCAACAATCATGTATTGCTTTACAATTATATGTACAAAAAATTAAATAATGCGCGCCCCCCAGGTTGGGAACCACTGCCTTAGATCCTGCTAGATAACTAAAGTATGCATGTTCTTATGATAACCACGAAGTAACCACTCTTGCTAAATGTTTCTCTTTGTTTCTTTAGGCATCATCTTATGACAAAATCACCAGGGAATCCGTAGAACATGGCATAATCCTATTCTTATATGTTACACTCTCTACAAACTTCTGAGTATTTCAGTCCGCATGGTGTTAACCTCCTTCAGATAGATTGACTTTAACCTGGGGGACAATGTCTGCATGATTGATCAGCACTTGTATAGGACTCTGGCAATGCAGTGCAACAGAGACATAGGGCTTGCTACAGGGATGTTTACTGTATATCTCAAGGTAATTGGTTGCAAAATATTGTTTCTTGAAGCATTTCCTAGATGAAGACTTGAATGATTGATTAGCTTTAGGGCTGCAACTAACTTTTGTCGTTTGTAAATTGTTGTTTTTGATTAATCTTTGAATAAAAACGTCAACATCTCTAAAACATCAGCATATTTTGAAAAATGTGTGTGCACTCCTTTCCAGCAGAATAAAGTGACAGCATTATTATTGCAGAACCCGTTGCACATCATGAAAAGCTGAACAGTTGAAAGAGAAAAGACAAAACGTGACGCTTGTTCAGCTCCTCTCTGGATGACTGAAAACATTTACACAATGACAGAAACTCTACAAAGGAGCTCGGTGGCCTTGTCATTAACCCTACAGATATAAGAGCTTTGTGCAAACACAAAACATCAATGTGTGTGTATGACGCTTTCATAACGCTGCTGTGTGTTTCACTCATAGTTCAGCAAATGTATCATTACTTCTTATTGTGTGTCTTGACCAGCTCGCACTTAGCAAACAGTTGAAAGAGGTGTTTTATGTTCTGGTTTACATGGTTGAGAAAAGCATAGCAACTGAGATGCTCAGATTCTGCCCTCTTGGCGCCCACGGTCCTGCCTTGTACAAAGTCTGTGGGATCACACTTGAGGCCACTTCTCAGCAGTCTGTTCACATGCAAAGTAGATGCAGAAATGAAGGAGCTGTTGCAAGCACCTGTTTAATTAGCGACAGTAATGAAAACTACAGACAACTCATATGTAACTTTAATACACTTCAGATTGCACCTACGAGTATTTAGATTTATCCAATGTGTGTTTGGAAGTCAATGCTTACTGGAAAGCAGCAGCTGTTGATATAACAGGAGGCTAAAACCCCCCTAGTGAATATTATACAGTGGGGCAAAAAAGTATTTAGTCAGCCACCAATTGTGCAAGTTCTCCCACTTAAAAAGATGAAAGGCCTGTAATTTTCATCCTAGGTATACCTCAACTATGAGAGACAAAATGAGAAGAAAAATCTAGAAAATCACATTGTCTGATTTTTAAAGAATTTATTTGCAAATTATGGTGGAAAATAAGTATTTGGTCAATAACAAAAGTTAATCTCAATACTTTGTTATATACCCTTTGTTGGCAATGACAGAGGTCAAACGTTTTCTGTAAGTCTTCACAAGGTTTTCACACACTGTTGCTGGTATTTTGGCCCATTCCTCCATGCAGATCTCCTCTAGAGCAGTGATGTTTTGGGGCTGTCGCTGGGCAACACAGACTTTCAACTCCCTCCAAAGATTTTCTATTGGGTTGAGATCTGGAGACTGGCTAGGCCACTCCAGGACCTTGAAATGCTTCTTACGAAGCCACTCCTTCGTTGCCCGGGCGGTGTGTTTGGGATCATTGTCATGCTGAAAGACCCAGCCACGTTTCATCTTCAATGCCCTTGCTGATGGAAGGAAGTTGTCACTCAAAATCTCACGATACATGGCCCCATTCATTCTTTCCTTTACACGGATCAGTCGTCCTGGTCCCTTTGCAGAAAAACAGCCCCAAAGCATGATGTTTCCACCCCCATGTTTCACAGTAGGTATGGTGTTCTTTGGATGCAACTCAGCATTCTTTCTCCTCCAAACACGTCTAGTTGAGTTTTTATCAAAAAGTTATATTTTGGTTTCATCTGACCATATGACATTCTCCCAATCCTCTTCTGGATCATCTAAATGCTCTCTAGCAAACTTCAGACGGGCCTGGACATGTACTGGCTTAAGCAGGGGGACACGTCTGGCACTGCAGGATTTGACTCCCTGGCGGCATAGTGTGTTACTGATGGTAGCCTTTGTTACTTTGGTCACAGCTCTCTGCAGGTCATTGACTCGGTCCCCCCGTGTGGTTCTGGGATTTTTGCTCACCGTTCTTGTGATCATTTTGACCCCACGGGGTGAGATCTTGCGTGGAGCCCCAGATCGAGGGAGATTATCAGTGGTCTTCCATTTTCTAATAATTGCTCCCACAGTTGATTTCTTCACACCAAGCTGCTTACCTATTGCAGATTCAGTCTTCCCAGCCCGGTGCAGGTCTTGTGTTTCTGGTGTCCTTTGACAGCTCTTTGGTCTTGGCCATAGTGGAGTTTGGAGTGTGACTGTTTGAGGTTGTGGACAGGTGTCTTTTATACTGATAACGAGTTCAAACAGGTGCCATTAATACAGTTAACAAGTGGAGGACAGAGGAGGCTCTTAAAGAAGAAGTTACAGGTCTGTGAGAGCCAGAAATCTTGTTTGTTTGTAGGTGACCAAATACTTATTCTCCACCATAATTTGCAAATAAATTCTTTAAAAATCAGACAATGTGATTTCTGACTAAATACTTTTTTGCCCCACTGTATATATCACTTTATGTAACATCAGGGTGTCCGCGGGGTCTTAAAAAGTATTACAAGTTGATAAATCAATTTAGTGAAAATTAAGGCTATTAAAAAGTATTAAACGGCATTTTCCAAGGTATTACATTTTGTAGCTTGTTTTCAATAAGTATATAAATTGTCTAAAGAGGTTGTATTCTAAAGTCTGCCTGAATGTAATCATTGCGTAGGTGTGTAGTGTGATTCTTTGTAGTTTATTTATGGCATCCCGTTGGGTTTGACGTCATCTGAACAGGACATCGCACGCTCACTGCTTGATAGCGCGTGAAGGCCCGTTTACGCCGGTTGTTAAACATTGTTATGGGGAAATGCAAGTTTGCGTCCAAATGGTTGGAAGATAAGGAGGAAGGACACACTCAATACTGTATATAGTAAAGTGTGTCGCCAATGTAACCGGTTAGAACTCAAAGTGGCGAGGAGGTCTTAAAATGTATGGAAAGGGTCTTAAAAGGTATTACATTTTGACTTCAGGATTCCTGCATATACCCTGAACATGACCAATAAGATGATTTTGTTGTTGTAGGATGAATCTTTCATTTGAATCCAATATGTAACTTGAAGCAGATTGATAAGTTATCAAAATCATTAAATTAGTATCTATGCTATCTCTCAAAGCATAAATAACACATTTCAAAATCATGGAAATAATCCCGGCTCTTTTCCCGAGAACAATTAATAAAAATAGTTATGACACAGTTATGACACGTTTTAGACTTTGTGCTCATTTTCCTGAAAAGAAAGCATTATCAGCAGTTGTGCTATATTTATGCAACATGTTGTCAACTAGTTAACTAGTTGCACCCAACGGCTCGTGCTGCAAATGGAGGCGCACAGCAGGGAAATAGCCAAAGTCAAGCCGAGTGACGGCTCTCTCTGTCGCCTCTGCGTTTTCCTAATCATAAGTGATTAGCGGTATCATCATCAACAACGCTCAATTGGAATTGCAAACGAGGCCAAGATGCAGCAGAGAGGATTGTGGGAGGTTTGACCTGCTTTCTGCCTCCTGTTCATTAAAATTGGCTCCACAGGGACGATCGCTATCCTCAAAGTCAGTGAGAATCTGTTTGTCACAGCTGTTCTGTCTCTTTATGAAACTGTCAGCTCAGGACATTCAAATTAAATGTTCCTAAAATTCTGCTTGCAAGGACCCTCCATTTCTTTCCTAAAGGTGGTGAATTATTCATCGAGGTGCTCTAGGGCTGCTGGTGGAAGATGTGCATGGCAACCACTCAAAATAGGGTCTTGTGTGAGCTCAGAGCTGTCAATCTCTTGCTTCATGTTATATTACGGAAGACTACTTAATATATAGTCTTGTTTTTGTCAGAATTAAAGTTAATCTCATTAATCAAAATCATCAGACATCAGCATTTTATTCTGGGAGATTCAGATGGCCTTCGGTTTCAGAGGAGCGTAATTGTCACATTGTGTAAAATGTAGCATTTTGTAATATTCTTGTTTTAATATTCTTGAATGTAGGTGCATAATATGACTTGTGAAGAAGGTTAAATATAAAACAATTAAAGCACTTTACATAATAACACATGCTATCTAAAGTGATCTACAATCATATAGGGAATAACTTTAAAAGTGAAAACTTAAACTCTTATTAATAATAAAACAAAAGCCCATTGATAGATCTAAGTATTGAAGGCATAAGGAAGACAAGACATGTCAACTGGGGTAAACACTATTTATAATAATATTTGATAAATCCCTCTCGAACACAGATTGTTCAATCACAGCTTAGCAACTGTAACTAGGCTCAGCAGGCTTGTTAAGCTTTACATTTATCCATGTCAAAGCAGCATGTATGTCACTGATACGCTTCATTTATGCGTAATTCAAAGCATAAATTGCAATCGTTGACATGTACAGTCTGTCAGTCAGTCCCACAATATTCCAGGCTGGAATAACTCATCACATTGGAATGAATAAAATAAAAAATGGTACAGATATCATAATTATCTAGCTGATAAATCCTACTAACTAAGGCAGTGGTTCTCAAACCTTTTCTGTAATTCCCCACTTTGAACAGGTGGGCCTTTTCAATCCCCACCTGTTCCTCATCGCTCCAATCAGATGGTAGGCCAAGCTTAACATTGTCAGATGTATCGTTCTATAACAGGGGTCTCCAACCTTTTTTAGGATGAGAGCTACTTTTCAAAAAATAAAAAGTCGTGAGCTACTTTTCCTCATTTTTTTTTTTTTTTTCAGTGTATTCAGTGGAGGAAAAAGTATTTAGTCAGCCACCAATTGTGCAAGTTCTCCCACTTAAAAAGATGAGAGGCCTGTCATTTTCATCCTAGGTATACCTCAACTATGAGAGACAAAATGAGAAAAAAAAAATCCAGAAAATCACATTGTCTAGGATTTTTAAAGAATTTATTTGCAAATTATGGTGGAAAATAAGTATTTGGTCAATAACAAAAGTTCATCTCAATACTTTGTTATATACCCTTTGTTGGCAATGACAGAGGTCAAACGTTTTCTGTAAGTCTTCACAAGGTTTTCACACACTGTTGCTGGTATTTTGGCCCATTCCTCCATGCAGATCTCCTCTAGAGCAGTGATGTTTTGGGGCTGTCGCTGGGCAACACAGACTTTCAGCTCCCTTCTTTCCTTTACACGGATCAGTCGTCCTGGTCCCTTTGCAGAAAAACAGCCCCAAAGCATGATGTTTCCACCCCCATGTTTCACAGTAGGTATGGTGTTCTTTGGATGCAACTCAGCATTCTTTCTCCTCCAAACACGTCTAGTTGAGTTTTTACCAAAAAGTTCTATTTTGGTTTCATCTGACCATATGACATTCTCCCAATCCTCTTCTGGATCATCTAAATGCTCTCTAGCAAACTTCAGATGGGCCTGGACATGTACTGGCTTAAGCAGGGGGACACGTCTGGCACTGCAGGATTTGAGTCCCTGGCGGCGTAGTGTGTTACTGATGGTAGCCTTTGTTACTTTGGTCCCAGCTCTCTGCAGGTCATTGACTAGGTCCCCCCGTGTGGTTCTGGGATTTTTGCTCACTGTTCTTGTGATCATTTTGACCCCACGGGGTGAGATCTTGCGTGGAGCCCCAGATCGAGGGAGATTATCAGTGGTCTTGTATGTCTTCCATTTTCTAATAATTGCTCCCACAGTTGATTTCTTCAAACCAAGCTGCTTACCTATTGCAGATTCAGTCTTCCCAGCCTGGTGCAGGTCTACAATTTTGTTTCTGGTGTCCTTTGACAGCTCTTTGTTCTTAGCCATAGTGGAGTTTGGAGTGTGACTGTTTGAGGTTGTGGACAGGTGTCTTTTATACTGATAACGAGTTCAAAACAGGTGCCATTAATACAGTTAACAAGAGGACAGAGGAGGCTCTTAAAGAAGAAGTTACAGGTCTGTGAGACCCAGAAATCTTGTTTGTTTGTAGGTGACCAAATACTTATTTTACCAAGGGATTTACCAATTCATTCATTAAAAATCAGACAATGTGATTTTCTGGATTTTTTTTCCTTTCTCATTTTGTCTCTCATAGTTGAGGTATACCTAGGATGAAAATTACAGGCCTCGCTCATCTTTTTAAGTGGGAGAACTTGCACAATTGGTGGCTGACTAAATACTTTTTTTCCCCACTGTATTTAGCACATTTTAACATTATGATATGCTTACCTTTAACCTTTGTGTGCTGTTTGGGTCTGTCGGACCCGTTTTCAGTGTTTACTAAAAGAATGTATCAAATTTGACCTGCTTTATTTGGGGGTGGACCTCACATCCTATAGGGGGGTCCGGGGGCATGCACCCCCGGGAAGATTTTTTTTTAAATGTTGAAGTTAAATGCATCAATCTGCTGCAATTTGAGCTCAAAATGAATTTATGGATACAGCTCTCAACACTCAGATGAAAGAAAGCTGTATACTTTTCAATAATCCAAACATCTGTAGAATGTGAGGGACTGCGGATGGAAATTAGCTCAAAGCTAAATCTGGCACTGTTACGCTTGACACATTTTTTATGTTTTAAGTGTTCATCACTGTGCATTGTCCCTGCCAAATAAACAAAATGAAATATGATCACAACCAATAACAAATCATTTAAACTTGTTTATTCTTATCTTATGTTACATAGTTAGCATTATTTGTTTTTATTTATGCATATTTTACTAATCACTCCTTTTAAACTTTTTTTTTTTTTTTTACACTGTCCTATAGTTAGTACACATTGGAATCATTTCTCACTTTATTTTTTACAACTAGGCTATATTAAATAGATAAAGGTGTGCTCTCTCTAGCTCTCTTTCTGTCTCACTCGCTCACAGAGGCTGTGTGCTCGTCCGTTGCGATGACGGCTAAACATAGGCCTATTTGTAAAGTGGGGGGACACAAACAGGATTTCACGGTTAAACTCCTTATGAAGTGGTGAGGTGCCGCTCCACATTGCTTTTCTTTCCGACTGCAACGTGTGTGTGTGTGTGTGTGTGTGTGTGTGTGTGTGTGTGTGTGTGTGTGTGTGTGTGTGTGTGTGTGTGTGTGTGTGTGTGTGTGTGTGTGTGTGTGTGTGTGTGTGTGTGTGTGTGTGTGTGTGTGTGTGTGTGTGTGTGTGTGTGTGTGTGGGGGCTCGGATTGGCCATCGGGCGATTCGCTGCCGTTGGTGGGCTGCTGCGGTACCACATTCGCCGCCGCAAACACCTGACGTTGCGAGGCTCCAGCGGTTCCGACGCAGCGGCGCTGTGAAAGTCCACCGCAGTTGCGAGTCTCCGGCTGTAACCGCCCGCGAGGACCCAGGTTTAATTCCGGCCTGAGGTCCAAAAAATGTATTGAAAAAAAAATTCATCGCGTCCAATCGCGACCCACCTATCACATATCTGCGCCCCACCAGTTTGACACACTTTGAGAAACGCTGAACTAAGGTGACCCCTGGCTTTTCCGCTAGTTCCCCATGAATCTAACATTTGTACTTATTGAATAATTATATATTAAAAAATACCTGAAAATACAAATGATATTCCTATTATCTTTAGTTGACATGTTTACAAAGCTGCTCCTTTATCTGTAGACCAAAATGTTGGTTTTGGTTTAGTTAACACAACATATATAATGATATAGTTTCACAAAGTATGTTTTTAGTGAGGACATATATTACATTTTGAAAGTTTTAAGATACACAGGGGCTCATACATATTTTGTAAAACCCTGATTTGTAGTCCAGCCACATCGATCAGAACACCTTTTTGTTAAGGTTTCTCTGTAATCCTGAAATATTTACCTTGATGCAGCAATGTGTTTATAATGTTGAGAAATAGTCCAGTCTTTTTTTGATTACCTTTTCCACCAGTTCTTTCTGTGTTAGTGGCACTTTGAAGTTTACTGTTGCATATGGATGCTGCTTGTTGTTAAATCAAAAGGGGTAAGCTGACTACAGTTACAGACATCGGAAAATGACTTCAAAGTTAATTAATGGAATCATTAAAGGTCCTTAATGAGGAAGCCTCTGGGCTTAGTAGAGAGGAGATCTAATGGAAAATTATTTTTGGAGATCCAATCAGTGACTTCACCCCCCCCCGCCAATATTGCTCCCTTGTTGTCATGTGTCAATGTGTACACAGGGCACACTTCCATGCAACAGATGCTTCAACTCATAAATGCATGTCTATTCATCTGGTTTCTAAAGCTAAGCGTTTGTACATTCCTGTTTTTTAAATGTTGTTATTTACCAAAATGGGTAGACATTCATTAGTCTGATTTCCACTATTACAGGTAATAAAAAAATAGATCTAGGTCTTCAGCAGGGGTGGACTGGGACAAAAATTCAGCCCTGGCTTTTTCTGTCCAGACCAGCCCACTACATTATCAGCGGACACTACATAGAAGTCCACTAATCTTGCGGCATCTTCTCTCATGCATACTACAAAGGAGAGTCATATTCCTTGATAGCAGTTAACAAATGAAGCACTTAACTATGAACTCAAGGACTAAAATTGACAGCTATATCAATCAATCTTTATTCATTATAGTGTCAAATCACAACAGAAGTTATGTAATGACTAGGAGTGGGACAAGACTAACGGGAAGAACCCTTATGCTACCCTTTCAGTTTTTAGTCTGTGACTGTGAAAATCTTTTGGTGTAAGCCCAGTATTGGTTAAAACCAGACTCGGACAATAATAACAAAAAAATATCCTGACAAATAATCTAAATAGAAACATATTACGGACAGTAGCAGCATTAGAGCTGAAATTCACTCACTCATTATGAAACCATAAATAGAGGATTGAAAAAAAAAAATATATATATATATATAGCTGTGTGAAAAGTGTAAGACATGGGTTACAGGTCTGAATAGATATGCATTCTGATATACGTGTATGTGCCCAAGTATGTATTGCTCTATACTTCCTCGTCCGCAGCCAGCCAGCTCCACTCCTCACCAAATTTGTGACCTGCAAGAAACTGCAAACATAACTTGTACTCAGTATCTGTGTACTGACAAATATAAGTAGCCATGTAGCCATATTGTGACGTAGTGACACTTAGTGAACAAATGTATCTGTCATGAAGGATGACTTAAGTCTCAAAAGAGCCCTAAGGCCTACCTGCATAACTGTTAATTGAACTTAAAAGATATGCAGATGTTTGAAATTAAAACCATCAATATGAAAATCTTCAGCCAGGAAATAGTCATAATCAAACCTTTTGTTTCAATCTGAGACAAAACAAGTTGCATAATAAACTCACAAAGTCAAGACGAAGCTCTCAGATATGATGGATGACTCAAGCATCATAGAAGAACTTCTAGCAGGTCAGGAAAACCTGTTTGACAGGAGATAATGGTAGCAGAGAATATAAAGAGACATTTATGAATTACCAATTGTCATTTTATAACACATATAGTATGTTTCTTCACACAAACCTTTAAACATACACATATTGCATTCCTCTCACCACATGAAATAAGCTCAGGAACCCAAAAGTGGCCCAGTGAATGATGGAGGAGACGAAGCAGGTCCTCAAAAGGGGACAGAGGGAAAACAACTTCTTAGGCTCTCGGGTGGTCAACCTAAAAGAGACATGGAAACATTATTAAGTCTCTCATCATCACAAATCAAGTATGAATTCATATAACATTATAAGACACATGACATACTCAACAAATCATAGACTTCTCAGTAGCCAAAAAGTGGTGAAGTGGAGGAAGTAAGGGAGCAAATCCTTGAAAATGGACGGAGGGGGAACAACTCCTCAAGCTCTCACATTTCAAGTGGTCAACCTGAGAGGGAATTGGATACATTATTAAGTCTCTAATCATCACAAATTAAGTATGATTTCATAAAACATAAAAAATGATAAACTCACCATACTAGAGGAGACTCAACAGCCAAACTTTGGTGCAGTGAAGGTAGAGAGTGGACGCAGAGAGAGAGCAAGTCCTCGAACATGAACGGAGGGGGAACAACTCCTCAAGCTCTCACATGTCAAGTGGTCAACCTGAGAGGGAATTGGATACATTATTAAGTCTGAAAAATAAATAAAATGTTTTCCTCTGTCCTGCACCTAAAGTTGAAAACTTTTGGGATGTGCGTTTCTTTCAAAACTTTTTTAAAATGATGAAGTATGAATTTATACAACATTAAAAAATACATGATAAACTTACCAAATTCTAACAGTGGTCCCAAATGAGAGAACAAGTCCACATATAGAACAGAGGGAGAACGACTCATGTACACTAATTTAGTGTACATGATCACACCATTAAGGATCAACACATAAGCACAATACAACTTCTGAAAAGCATAATTAAAATGACAAATAATGAATTACTACATCCATAATGTGTGATAATAACAATAATATTAAATATTTCTCGCCTTATCAGTGGACCAGCTTTTTAAGCAGCTCACTCTTCTCTGCAAGTCTGTCTATCACAGAGTCAGAGTCCAAGGACATGAGGATGTCTTTCTCTGTGGACATCAACATAAATGCCTCCAATTTATCAGATGAGAGGGTGCTTCTGAGTCTGTTTTTAATAAACTTCAAAATTGAAAATGTGCACTCACAAGCCACCTGTGTGAGGGATAATGTAAGCAGGTATTTATAAGCAAGGCCTAGGGCAGGGTATGCATCTGTTAGCATGTTGAAATGGCGAAGTATCTGGTAGCAGCACAGAGGGCATTCTTTGCAGGAGCAACAGCTTATGGGAGTTATCTCAACCTCTTCTGCGTTGTCCTCCTCACCACCTGATCCATCTTCTACTGTTCTTGCTTTGTACTCTGCCAATGGGGATGCCTTCAGCCTGTTCCACTGGAGTGCAAAGCTTTTCAACTCGGCCTGCATATTTTCCTTGGTTGCCTTGCTGTCAAATCCTTGCAAGCACTTGCTTAAGTCTTGAAGGGCAGACTGGGGAAGAGCACTGCTGCAGAGCTGAGGGAAGTTTCTGGGATCCAGACATGCCAAGTCAGCATATAGATTGCCGTGTGTTAAAAAGCGCCTATGAATGGCTTCAATTGCTGTGTCCATGATCCGGTTATCAGTGATGCAAACACAAGTATGGTGAAAAAAGAGAGAACTATCCGAAGCAGAAAGAAACAGCGTAATATACCATCTGACAAAGGCCTGTGCTATAATGCTTCAATTAACTGGCTATTATTTATAATATACTCAGATCAATAGGAGACAGATATTTTAAGTTATAAATCAAGGGTTTTTATTATTATTTACAGCAGGGGTGGGGAACCTTTTTCCTTTCAATTTTTACAACATCCTCCGAGGTCCCTACAAATTATTGAACTCAACCTCTGCTTAAAAAAACTAAAATCACAGACAATTCATTTGGCCTTTCTTTCATGCTGTGCAAAGAAAACGCAACCTCTTAATCCAGATATCTTACCATGACTGAAGATTTTTTTTTAAATATTGAAGTTAAAAGCATCAATCTGGTGCACTTTGAGAACAACATGAGGAGATCTATGGGTACATCTTTCAACACCCATTTGAAACAGAACTGTAAGCAGATTTTTCTTTTTGGATATTTTACAAATCACTCCCCTTTTAAACTCTATTCTTGTTACTTTTAACAACTTTTTTGTTACTGTCATATAGTATTTTATACCTGTTTTTCATTTAGTCTCTAATGTCTCATTAATAATTATAATGATCATATCAAGGTGTGCCTTAACCTCACTGAGCTGAGGTTATCTGAGCCTCTCAGGAGAGAGCTCTCTTCCACCTGGTTGTAGAAAAGCTCTTTAAATTCGTTAGCATAGCTAGCTAACCAGATGCTAATAACAACAGATCGCCACTGTGCTTACAACTAAAGACACAGCCACGCAAACACTGCGGCATGTGTACGGCTCCTTATGGGTACTGCAATATTTGAAGAGCTGGAGCGGCGTTCCGGTGCCTTCCGTAAGCACTGAAGTCTAGTCTACACTCCTTTCAGACGAGACATAACCACGTGAAGGCACGTTACGCTCGTGTTGTGTTCAAGGAACCTGTCCTTGACCAGGAAAAACAGGCACTCGCTTGTTTAATTATTTTGCGATCTAGATTTCTTCTTCTTTTTTGAAGTGAGAAGTTGTCCGTCAGTCGGACGGACTAACGGACGAACTGACGGACCCCCACCCCCCCCAAAACGAAAACTCTTCGGTTCTCCACGAATTACACAAGTCACCCAAAGCAGCGTTAAAAAAGCGGGAGGCGCCGAAAAGCGAATAATTTGCATCACTGGGTTATGCACATTCACCTCATAGGATTTTTCTGCATCATCCAGGGTCTCATCCTGAGCCATCTCTCCAGGCAAGACTTTCTTCAACCTCCTCCTCTTTTGTGGCAGTGTGGCCTCCACTTCAATTTCTGTGTCATCTCTCTCTTGGATTTCTGTGTTTGTCCAGTTGACAAATGTGTCTGCTGCTCTTTTTACAGATTCAAAATCTCTTCCCAAGCTTTTCAGCGTATCCTGTGTCGATGCCACCATTCTGTGAGCAGAGAGGATGTCCAATCCTACCGTCTGAAGGTATTTAGACAATGGAGAGGTATGTTTAAATATGCGGAGGAAGATTTGAGCAGTCAAGATCGTTTCATACTTGAGCAATGACTCTGCATATCCTCTGGCCATGACAAGGATACATGGTTTCACTGTTGCCTGTTTTTGTATAGCTGATAATGTCAACAGCACATCAACGTACAGACCATCTTCCAGTTTTCCAAAGGAGCCAAACACCTTCTTCAGGGCCTCATGCTTGGCCCACCAGCGTGTCTCGCCAATAGGAGCAAGGCGTCTACGTCTCTTGTTTCGGCCTGACTCTTCCCACACATTCATCCTTTTATATGACTCTTTGATGAATACCGCAATGCCATTGAGGAGCGCAAACAGGGACCCACTCTCAATAAAAATCTGGGTTGTGTTTGCAAGCACCAGATTTAGTACATGTGCGTAGCACCATACATGGTGTATATGCCTCCAATCTGACATTCCACTGATGAACAGACTGCTATCAGTTCTCTTACCAAATGCCATGCAGATGAAACAATACAGCATGTGACGCTCTGGACAGTACGTCAGCCACCTTCTACTGGTGCCGTCTCTGCTACAGAACACTTTCTGCACCACTGGTGGTGGTGGTGCAGTCTTTGGGCTGCCTGAATTGGTCTGGCTCTCTCCCTGAACTGACACATTTACACAGAAATTAAAGTTACACACAAATTATGAAATAGTTATCACCTCAGTAAACAATAAATGAATTGAAAGATTACAATAAATTCAATGGCAAATATTGCAAATTAATGTAATTATTTCCTATAGGTTTACTTGTATTTTGTGCTAAAATTCAAAGTATCTCATCTGTATTTACAATACAGCTTGATTCTGCATCTCTACTTACAGCTCGTTGGTCCATGTGAATGTTTACTGTTGCTATGGCAACAAGAAACCGCTGACGTTAGCAGCTCTTAGCTAGCCTAGCTAAATCATCTGAACAATAATAACCCATAATATCACAATTCGGCATATTTAAACAAAATCAACCACAACTACCAACATTCACAGCCCTTCAACTCTGGGCTAATATGTTGTCACAAGTAGGACTATGCAGTTAATTAGGTCACATCACATTCAATGTAAAAACGTTTTCTACTTTTTTTTTGGACATGTCTCAAAAATGTAGCCTAGCCAGCCCCAGGCTAACGTTACTTACCATTTATGCCTCCACTCGCTCGTCTCCCGGCGCAGCAGCACCTGCTGGGGCGGTGACCCCGGCACCAAATAGGTCCGTCAATTTAGAATATTTAGCAGCCTCCACCTCCAGAGAGTTCAGCTTTTTAAGTCACAGTTTTTCAGCGCCACCCGGGCGTTTCTTCTGCTTATCCATTTTCAGCTCAGCAGCAGCCCGTCCCGCGACTCCCGCCCATGCCATGAGGTCCCGCCCCACCTTGGTTTGTGTTGTGATTGACAGCACTGTCAGGCCTCTCTGAGCCTGTCAGCCCATGATTGATTGACAATGACAAACAATAGACCAATAATATGTGTCGATGCTGGCAACACACTGCTAGCCCTCTGTAGCCAATTGGCCGGCCCAATTGGAGGGAATTTAGAGAAAAAAAAGAAAAAACCATAGCGGACCGGCCCACATTGGGTCAACGGCCCACCGGGACAATGCCCGGTATGCCAGATGGCCAGTCCACCCCTGGTCTTCAGGACTGTCCATTAACCAAACGGCAGAGAACTAGCAGAGATTCATCAGTTGTTTTGGATTGGTAACGTTCTCCAACAAAGCCAGAGCAGCTGTCATTATGCCAGACCCTTATGCTTTTTATAGCAGCTATATCATTAACACATCACATAAACTGATAAACCATCATTAGCAGTGATATCAAAAAGATAATGATGTAATTTACAATTGTAATTGTTTATATTGAAAAAGACTGGAAGGGCATTGCTAGAACTGAAAATTCTTCAAGATCATAAACACAGGAAAGTAAATAAATATCTCCAGTGTAAACAATAAGTAATACAACTGTTAAACAAAACCATGAGGTTGTAAATGTATGATTACAACTATATTTCTGTGGATGTTTTAAAAGTTACTATTTTCTAAGGACAGGGTCTTTTTATGAGATATTTTATTTATATTTATCTTATTTATATAATATGGACTATGGTCTTACAATATGTAAGATATATTTTTGTATTTAGTTTATTGCTTTGAGAGGCTTTGCCTGCACATTTTAACAAATTATTTTATGGTAATGTCCTATCCGTTCGTTAGGAATTTTGCCCTATTATAATGTAACAAAACATAGCTAACTTGTTATTAGCCTAGTTTCGAAAGAGAATAAGTTTTCCTGCCTCCTTACTATCTGCAAACTCTGCTCTTTCTAAAGTATTTTCACAATATTCCTGAAAGCTACTAGGGGCTGTGCTGTGCTGGTTGTATAGTCGAGTGTTGTTCTTGCGAAGCAAAAGTGGTATTGGAGAGTGATCTCAGAGCTAAGAGAGCTGGGGTCATATGAATAACCCGAGGCACAGTTACGGGAGCCGCCTATACAATAGATGTTGTTTGTGAGAGAGAGAGACATTCTTTTGTAAAGCACTGAATGGCGCTTAAGGTTAGTTAACCTGGCAAAGAAAAAAAGGAAGATGTGTTAGCCTGCAACGGTTTTACAATATTGAAGAACAGCGTGGATGTGGGGTGCTGGCGAAGGTCTCTGACCGACTTATTTGTATTTATTGCTTGAGTATTATATATAGGCATGGTGTGTTTGTGGGTGATGGAGAGGGATAGTTGATCCAGAGAGGGTGATGATGGATGGAGGCCTGGTGGGCGGCAAGCTGTTTGTTGTGTTTAACATTAGGAAGGTCAGAGCTTTGAGGAAGGGGCCTAGGAGCAGATGGAGGGAAGAGATGAGCGTGAGGGGGTGGGCGAGTGACCTCCTCACCCTCGCATCTGTCTCTCCACCTACTGTCTTCCCGCGACTATTTTTCTTTTACTTTGCAAAAATTAGCCAAATGCAATGCCTCTAAATGTATTTGCACGGCTTAAATGAAGGAAATGCAGGTCTAACCTTTTCTATTACCTGCTTATTAAATATGTCCTGATCTCACTCGTATAAAACTGCCTATGGACGCAGGTAGTGGCTGCTGGAAATCAGACAGCATGAAGAAGCTCCTCTTCTGAAATTCTTACATCTGACCAATAAATCACATTTGATTTGTCAGCGCAATATGCACATGTGCTTTAAACGCATCCAAACACAAATTGGATCATGATAAATAACACAGAACACACTTTGTATTATTAGTGCAATGAAATCCTTTGAGTCAAACGCCAATATTTAATCAAAAAGCAATAATCTGCTCTGTCCAGTCTTTCATCCACTGCCGCAGTGTTTTACTCAAGCAAGTTTGGCTTATAGTGAATTGTAGACAAGTTCAAATAAAAACCCTCTGTATACAGTTGACCTGTTTAGCTTAGATTAGTTGATAGATATATTGATTGTAAATGTACAGTATATTAAGCTTTGCCATTAGTGGATACTAGATAAGTCCACCATAATATCTCTCACTTCAGAGATGCTGTGCTCATTGGATGAATCCTTATGTGTTTGGACCCTAATAACGGCTAATGAACCTTGTGATGCACAGTAGAAGCTCATTTGAAATGTGTCATATAAAGGATTACATTCACATAGGAGAATAAGTAGTTTTCTTTTTTTTTATTTGCATACAAAGCTCAACTTGGACCTGAATCAGAGAACATTACCGCTGTCAAGACTGCGTCATCACAGAGCTGTACCATGACCCAAACAAAGCCACGGAAATGGACTCTGTAATCAATTTCTCTCCTCTTCCAGATGTAATCATTTTATTTAAATGGGAATAACTACAACGTTTGGATGTTACATTGTCTGTTGCTCACAGAGAATATCATTCTGGACAGGGACCTGCATTTAGACCCCGAGGCAGCTCTTAGGAGGTGAATACACATTAGCTATCACATAGTAACATACTGTATAGTGTATGTTTCTCTCTTTGCCATTGAGTGCTGTGATAAAAGTTCAAATTATTTCAACTTTGACCTTGGTTTCCAATGGCTTTCAAAGCGCAACCAATGAGGAACCAGCTGTATGCAACGTAGCCAGAAGCAACAAAGGCAACGAGGTGAGGTTACCATAGAAACAAAACCGCCTGGCTGCTTTCACCTCTACACGGGTCTGTGCCCTTCATCGCGGCGAGGGAAGAGAACATTTCCTATCAAGTGAACACACTTTGAAAGGAAAGACATGATAGTAGTATCAATCTTTTCCACTCTCTACAAGAAAGTATTGAAAAAATCGATCAAGTACGGTGAGTTTCTCCACATGAGTTCTACGACGTGTCTTGATCACAATTTGTGTATGCAACTCAGAAAAAAAGTGAGATGAGAGAGCATTTGTGAATGTGACAATGTATCTTAAACCACTCGAAGGTGCTACCCGAGAATAAATGTGTCGTACGAGTTTTGCCCTAGTGTGTCTGTGGTGTTTATAAATAAAAGCAGTAGCTGTGGCTGCTTCAAAACAGTTGTGATTTTGATGTGAAGTTCATCTCGCCTTTAGCTTTTCTTTGAGAGTAGGAATTCTGCAGCTCTGAATGATGGGTGCGTAGGAGAAACAGGATACTGAATGTCTCCCGAAGGTGTGCACCAAAGCAAAGATCTAGCACTTAGGAGTTTTGTAGTGAAGCCATCGTGCAGGAATCTACTATTTATCTCAAGTGTTCCACCCACTCAGAAGCCTTGAGCTACACATGTTGTGGTCAGTCCAGTTTCTCCCTCAGTATGAGTGTCCTTCCATGATTTCAAAATACATTTCTCTCCTTCTTACTGTGTCCCTCTAGACCCTGGAGAGAGGAAACGGGAAGCATTAAGTTCCAGGGGGGAAACAGTCCTCATATTGTTATGGCCTTGATGAAATTAAACGGGGTGTTTGACCATTGCTTCTGCAACAGCAGGAACGTTGGATGTTGAACACGTGTGTGTGGGTGTGTTTTTAGACATGTTGCTGGCAAGTGCTCTGGTACTTGCCAGCCAATAATTGCGCATAATTGCATCCATTTGTGGAAAAGGCAAAGATGAACATTAGTGAGTTCTGTGACACGTACTCAAAGCGTTCGTCACCTCAAGACTAAAGACAGGCTCTTAAGGCACGTGATGTCAGGTGGCATTTGTTGGTTGCCATAGTGATCTTGGCCCCTGCATGTGTTAAGCTGTGGTTTATACTAAATACATCAACATTATTTTCATAAAAAAACAAGGTGGGCGATTGACATTGGTTTTCTTGCCAACAGAATTGAGGGGAAAAAAGAACAATGAATCTGTCCAACTCACAAGTAGTGCTTCTGTAGCCCAAGCCTGATATTGTATAATAAATGTTTCTGTGCCATAGAGCTTCGCTGTTGTCTCCTTTTTGTGTGTGAATATATAACAAACACTGTGCTGCTGTAAATAATGGGCGCCAGTGTGTATTAACCTGTAGTTAAAATAGTTCCCTACAATTTCACAATATACTTATTTTTGAGTAACATTACCTCTTAAAAAATAACTACCAGTAGACTAACTCTTTGAGAGATGGACCAACACATTGTAGGTTTCGGTCTTTTCATAGGATTTGGTATTTGTTGAAAAAGAAAGAGGAAGGCTTCCCAGAAGAGGCTTGAGCGAGTAAATAAAGCGGCATCAAGAAAAGAGGTCAACAAGCATCACTCGTAATCTGTGTGTGATTGTATACCACTGTTGATTGTGCTGCTGTGAAATCACATCCCCAAAATGAACAGAGAGAACACAACCCACTCAGGTGTTTCAGTGTTCTGAACTTTTAGATTTATTTGTATTAATCATTGCTGTTTTAGAATGAGTTGATTTATGTGGAGCTGATTACCGACGGAACCTTAAAACTACACAAATACATGTGGTGTATATTTACACTCCATATAAATACATCTTTATATGAAATAAATTCATAATTGCTTCTTTTTTTTTTACCAACATACCAAAAGTGTTGGCATTCCAATCCTAAATCATTAAATATCGTTTCTCTAAAAGCACAACTTAAATTAGTGTAGACATTTAAATGATAATTGAATGAGGATCTTATCCACACTCAGTTTCTGAGGAACCCTTACATGTAACTGTGGTTTGCCATATAGGAGAACATCAATCACACAAGAACAGCACAAGCAATGGTAATGTGCACCGTGTCGTCATCACATTATCTACAGTTGGCGCTGACTGACAGGTGATCCTGCTGTGCCGGCGTCATACCAAACTGACGTCTTTTCAGATGATGACGCTTCAGAGGTAAAGACGTCTTTATCGCGTGTCTTTTCTTTGCATTTCGCCCACTCGTTTTCAGTGGGAGGGATTGACACAAAAGGAAAAGACGCTAGTGAGGGAAGTGTGAAGACAAGGGAGGGAATTACCATGTATTCCCAGAGGATTCACCTCACAGGATTTCACACCAAGGATACTCTAGTGTTTGTGGAAAATGTTAAAATAAGTTTGACAGCCTCTCTCCTCCTACACAGGTCTGGACATGTCAATCTGTTCATTATCAATGCCTCGCCGCCTGCTCGTTGACCTCTACCGCTCACTGTAGACTTTCCCTCTCTGCTCTTTTTGTGTCTATCTCTCTTTCTGGGATTGCTAACTGGAGGGTGTGAAGTGTTGCGGCTTCTCAGAACTATTATTTGTCCGGATGCCAAATCATACTTACTGTGAAACAATGCACAATAGGCTGAGCCGGTGCCAATATAACGCCAACGCTCGCCAACTGGACTCATCGCTCTGATTGGAGAGGAGCAGAAGAGGCATCAAATGGTTGGGGGTTGGACAGATGAATAATTTGATAAAGCACATTATGAAAGAACAGCTTGAAAAGTAATTGCAACAAATACAAAAAACCATGTTCAAGGTAAATCAGAAATAGCTGAAAATGAGTGTGTGTTACATTGGTTATGTAAACTATAATAAAATGTGTATTTATTTGTATTCTATGGTGAACCTGTCACAAAGTATTTTGATTGATTTTATTAAGGTTTACTATAAACTTACTTTACTTTCATCAAAGTAAAATACCACAGTATAAAAATACTATTAGAAATGAAAGCCATGCATTTGAAAATCTGCTTGGTTCAACAGACATACTGTCCAGCATGGGAGGTTAGTGCAGTGGTATCATCTTAGGGGTCACTCCAATTGTCACAAAATACATTTTAGTGATCCTGAAATGATGAATGATGTAGAATCTTTTTCTTTTTACTATAACTGGATAGTTTGAGCTCTTTCAGGCTAGTATTCATAATAAAACCACATGAGGAAATTATTTTAGAACTGATAACTCAAAGTGCTAAACCAGACTTTTAGGGTCTGGTTTTATCTAAAACATGTTTAATTGAATAAGCTTCTTATTTTTTTGATGTGACATTTTATTCTGAAAAGAAACACTACCATTTATATTATACCTCAAATCTATCGCATATATATAGTGGATAGTAGCATGAAATGGAAATAATGCAGTACCTCAGTGCGACGTGGTACATGTTCATCCACTTTATTCAGCTCTTTGTAGAAGCACGACTGCATTTACAGCTATAAGTATTTTGAGGCCAGCCATGCACACCTGGATGTAGGTAATTAACTTCTCGACGATCCTCTCCTGCGGCGCCCGATTAGACGGCGAATCGTTGGTTAATTGCAGACTGCATGTCTAAACACAGACTTTCAACAAAAGCCTGAACCTCAGCCCGGCTGCCGGCACTGTGAGAGCTGTGGGTTGAGATGCAGTTGAGTTGCAATGCAACATACAGTATACATTATATAGTGATTTATTTTGAATATCAATCTATTCTCAACGAGAGGCTTACAAGAACTATGTGTAGTTTAAGGGCTGTGACTTATGATTGTTTTTCAATAGTGAATCATCTGTGGATTACAATTCAATCAATGAGGTGTGTAAAATGTCTTTTAAAAAATGTCCTTTTTCTGGAAACATTAAAAATGGGTAATTCTTCCTTTTTCAGATTTTGGAAATAATACATCCACATCGGGTTGTATTATACAGGAATGGCACAAGAATATGATCTTACCAGTTCATTACAAGCCATGGCTCCACTACTTCAAAATATTAAAACATATGATGGTTGAAACCCTGTTCTTGAGGAAAGATAATGGAGTGAACAATAATATAAACGCAACACTTTTGTCTTTTTTTGCGATTCCAAAGAAGGTCTCTAAGGAATGGATTAAATTGTTTAAAAAAACACCTAGAGAAATGCTGATGTGTCCATCATGGAAATGTAATTAAACTAGGATGGAACCAGACACTAAAAATATAAACGCAACACTTTTTATTTTTGCTCCCATTTTTCATGAGCTGAGACCAAAGTTCAAATCTTTCTATGTAAACAAAAGGCCTATTTCTATCAAATATTGTATATATTATACATCTGTGTTAGTGAGCCGAGATAATCCATCCACCTCACATGGGTGGCATATCAAGATGCTGATTAGACACCATGATTATTGCACAGCTGTGCCTTAGGCTAGTCACAATAAGAGGCCACTCTAAAAGGTGCAACTTTATCACAGAGCACAATGCCACAGATGTCGCAAGTTTTAGGGAGCGTGGAATTGGCATGGTGACTGCAGGAATGTCCAACAAACTGTTGCCCGTGAATTGAATGTTCATTTCTCTACCATTAGCCGTTTCTGAGAATTTGGCAGTACATCCAACCGGCCTCACAACAGCAGACCACGTGTAACCACATCCGGCATCTTCACCTGCAAGATCAACTGAGAGCTGCCACCCAGAAAGCTGATGCAACAATGGGTTTGCATAACCAAAGAACTTCTGTACAAACTGTCAGAAACCTTCTCAGGGAAGCCCAACTGCATGCTCGTTGTCTTCAACACCGCAGTTCGTAACCAACTTGAGTGGGCCAATGCTCACCTTCGATAGCATCTGGTACTTTGGAGAGGCTCTTTAAGGATGATCCCAGTTTGCACTGAACAGGGAAAACATCCTAGTTCTACATGGCTTGCATACGTCACAGTACATGTCAGCCACTGAGCATGTTTGGGATGCTCTGGGTCGGCGTATAAGACAGTGTGTTCCAGTTCCTTCCAACATCCAGCAACTTCGCACAGCGATTGAAGAGGTTTGGATCAACAATCCACAATCAACAACCTGATCTACTCTATGGGAAGGAGATAAAAGGGCCTTTTTATTGTGAGGCACACCTGTGCAATAATCATGCTGTCTACTCAGCATCTTGATATGCTACACCTGTGAGGTGGATGGATTATCTCGATAGTGCTCACTAAAACAGATTAAGACACATTTGTGAACAATACGTGTTTACATATTATTGATTACTTTGTGTGGTTATGAAAATGGGCCAGTCTTAAGTATATATATCACTCTTTTCACCCCCCCCTCCCTATAAACGGAGTGTGTCTGGATCATGAGGCAGCCGTTGACTCACTGTCTTTGTTCTAGATGGCATCAGTCTGGAGGGGATGGTGGTGCACAGAGCGGAATGCAGACCGGTCGTCAATGACAACTACATGAAGCTGAAGAAGTGAGTTCACTTTAAAATTGTTCAGCTCATGAGTTACAATACTGCCATGCTGCAAAGAACGGGAAATATTTCCTGCTCAAATTCAGCAAATGGATGTTAGACGGTTTCAAACAAAAATACCAACACTATTATTCCAATCACTTGAAATGTCCACTTTCTTTATTGTTACAATGAATGCACAGCAGATGTGACTGGCACCAGATGATGCAGAATATGTCAAACATGTCTTTATTAGTAAGCTCCTGGTATTTAATGAAAACCCCATCTCCCCTCTTTGTTGCAGCATTTCTGTTACAGTAAAAGATCAGAATAACTATTGATGGATTGTTTTTATAATCAGTGAAGATTATGAATAAACAAATGTCAGGGCTGCACTTGTTGATTTTTAAATGGTCGCCCCCCCCTCCACTGGACAACACAAAAGATGTTTGAGTGTTTTAAATTAATCTTTGTGTGGACCAAATGCTTGAGTCCACTTTGCCTTTTTAAATGCTTTCTGTCTCCTCTTCATCGAAATCCATTATCACAGCGAGTTGCTATAGCAACCGCATCACAGTGGCAGATACACTGCTACAATACAACCCAAGGCAAAACACACAACACAGTTGGCTTTATTGTGGGAGACCGTTTCTGTCAGCCATCAAATCAGTCCGACACAGTGCAGAAAAAAACCTTCTAGGACAGTTTTAGGACAACTTCCCCACATGTTCCTGACTGTAGATAAAGTGGTAATATGGAGCACTCAACACATGCATTTGCACATCGGAATAACATTGTTGTGCTTTAAGACGATTTAAATAATATCCCTTATTCAGAGAGTTGTTTTTCTTCACTGAGTGACATCTGTACTGATATATTGTACTTTGTTAATTTTTTTATGTGGTCAGTTTGGATTGGACCAACAAATGGAGAATGAAGTAGGACTCGGAACTAAAACTTAGTAACAGATCGTCTAGGCTCATAACCTTCGCTGTTTCAATGGCCGTCAATTTAAATACAATATGTGTAATGACCAGCTGAGGAACAATGGGTAAATAGAAAGCAGAGCAGCTGCCATAACTGGTTTGTTTAGTTTACCCGCAAGGTGCTGACAGTTGTCTCCGTGCCAACAGCCACATCTGTCAACAGAAATCAAGTTAGATCACAGGAGTGTGTGTGTGTGTGTGTGTGTGTGTGTGTGTGTGTGTGTGTGTGTGTGTGTGTGTGTGTGTGTGTGTGTGTGTGTGTGTGTGTGTGTGTGTGTGTGTGTGTGTGTGTGTGTGTGTGTGTGTGTGTGTGTGTGTGTGTGTGTGTGTGTGTGTGTGTGTGTGTGTGTGTGTGTGTGTGTGTGTGTGTGTGTGTGTGTGTGTGTGTGTGTGTGTGTAGGCTGCAGCTTCAAGAGTCCACCAAGCCTCAGCGTTTGTCTCAGCAGCTGGAGAAAGCCGTCACCACCATCTTCAAGCCCGTGGCCAACCATGATTTCAACGTGAGAACTAATAACAGGAAGCTGAATTTATTTATATTGTCAAGTGAAATGCATTAATGGAGCTTGTTGCAAGGCTGAGCTGCACTTGCAATAAAAATGAATATATAAACTGTCATTCAAAAGCCTCATTCACCGAATGCAAAAAAAATGTTTTCCAATCAACAGCTTTTTATTGTCTTTTAACGATGGAAGTTAAATTATCCAAAACCTGTAAAACATACTGTCTCTGTTATGTGACAGTTTAAATGGCATCTGTAGAATATCTTGAGAAAAAATACCCAAAATTCCTTGATTCAAGCCTTTCAGATACGATTAATCTTTTGGTTTCCTTTTGTGGTAAACTGACTTTTTTTCAATTTGTTCTGACTTTTTCAGATTATTAAACTAGAAAAAGATCAACAGATTAATTTATGATGAAAATAATCCTTGTAGTCGTTGCCACCTTAAGAAGTTCTCTTGTGGTTAATCTGTGATTGGATACCAATCATTTTAAGCAGAAAGCTTTCTGTACAAGCAGCGCAGGCGTTCAGTTCACTCACCAGGCTGCAGTCGGAGCCTGGCCCCCAGGGATGATAATCCCCAACCAACAGGAGAAACCGGCCCCATCGGTTTTTGCTATTTTCTTTAATCAATTTTTTGTAAATCCGCCAAGAACAGTTTGAATTGTAAACACTGATTCAGTGGTACCACACAGTAGAAATATGGAACATATCCTTCAACCTTAATCCTGAGTTTAACAGAACTGGGTTATGATCAAATTGTGTATCAAACCAAAATGATCTCATTAACGTTAGAAATACAATTGTCATTTTTATAGGTTTTAGTATCAGTAGTAGTAACACTCCTTTTGGTTCTTAGTTGGAGCACGATAAGAAGAAGAAGTCCGAGGGGAAGATGGTGAGGGCCGAGCGACAGGTGGTATTGGACATGTGCTTCTCTGCCTTTGAGAAGCACCAGTACTACAACATCAAGGACTTGGTGGACATCACCAAACAACCTGTGGTGAGCAGCACAAACACACACAGACTACACCTGCCCACTATCCACCTTGCTTTGTTACATTTGAACAAATCGCCCACGACAAAGCGTTCATGCCTGTTCACACTCTTTTGTGGCTGAGATATGGGCTATCATGGGCGCGCGCACGCGGGATGAATCGATACAGCGCCGTGGATGCGCTCCAGCAGAACAGCGCTGTGTAGGTGCTGATGAGACCTCCAGGCCCTCCTCTCCCTCTGATTGCATCTGATTGCATAACCACCGGCTGAGTAGGAGTCAAACACAGCAATACACTCCAAACCATCGTTTCTCTCCTAAAGGACTTGGCTAACACTCAAATTAACTGAACTAAAGTAACCAAAATGCCCATTATGAAAAGTCTTGAAACACTGGTGAAAATCAGGTGCAGTGGGCACTTCCTGGTCAGCTCAACAGAGACACCCAGTGGCTGCTCTCACACACTGCGCCTGCTCAGGGTGAACTTTACATGGTGCTGTCCCTTCAGAAATGAAAGCGGATTGAAGTCAGAGACTGAAGTGGGGGGGGGGGGGGGGGTTCAGGCAGAGTTGCAGTGAAACCACCATGTATTATAAAAGAAGGTGAATCTCATTAAGTCACGTCCAGTACATGCATGTATGAGCATCAGAAAATACTAAGTACCAAGACTCAAATTATTAATTTCTATATTTACTGATGCAATAACATGTGAACAGCACTCTTAACTATATAGCCAGTAAAGGTGGAGCTATTATTATATACTTTAAGTACTACAGTAAACCTGAATCTGTAACAATGTAACATAATTTGCAGACCATAGGTGGAAAGTACTGTACTTTAGTACCATTTTAAGTACTTTTAACGCTATTGCTATACCACATTTATAATGGGAAATCATTACATTTTACTCTACTACATTAATGTGATACTTACGCTTTAATCCCTTTTCAGATTTGAAAAACAGTTTAAGGTACAAAGTAAACCTAAGTTTACCTTTATCTAGGTATAATTCTACTTCTAACAAAAAGTTGTTAACATCAATAACGTGTGTGTATCAAATCTGTCTGCAACAGAAGTAAGATTTTGAATGCAGGACTTCTACTTAATTTTTAGAATTAGGTGAAATCTGAGTACTTCTTCCATCACTACAATATGTATCATTCAAATGTAAATATTCAACGTTAAAAGTACCTTCAAATCATTAGCATTTTTCCTATAAGGGCAATATCATATTTTCCCTAAACTATTATTGTGGCCCTAAGAATTTAGGAAAATCCATGTGATCGCTATAGAGAAAAACATTTTTATCAGTCAAGCGAGTCTTTGACTTCATCGTGTAGTTTGTCTCTTTCTTGGCGAGTAATCGTTCGTAATGCTTGAAGAGGTCCTGACTTATTTTTGCAAAAGTATATATGTGCAACATGATATGACATTTATCTTTAAGGTACTTTATGTAGAATCGTAGTCTGTTCTGTTATATGCAATCAAATGTCATATAGGACGGACATGAAGCAGTTGGTTTATCACAATCTGTTCAACCTGTTTCTCTAGACCTACCTGAAAGAAATCATGAGGGAAATCGGGACGTACAACAGCAAGGGGGCTCACAAAAGCACCTGGGAGCTGAAGCCCGAGTACAGGCACTACCAGTCTGCTGAGGAGGAGGAGGAGATGCAGACGGCCTGAAGCAGGGCACAGCTTTCAGGTGTTGGTGACCCCCTGAACACAGACATGCTGATTTTGAGTTATTAGCAGCTTCCACAACACTTGAACATTAAGGTGGAAAATAAAATAAACCACATGAACCGCTGTACGCTTCCGTTTTCTGGTTGGTCAAAATGAAGTCAGATATTCAAGCTGAAAAGTGAATGTTGCTTTCCTCAAACAGTGGAGGGATATTATACATTAACTCAGTTCTTTTGTCCTACTTTTTTATTTGATGGTTTATACTTAATTTTTACACTAACTGGCTACTTCATCTAAAAACACATGACGTTAGTATGCGGTACTTTCCACCTTACCCAAAATGTATATACTAATATAAAATTCTGTTTTTATTAGAGATCAAGGTAAAGCGGTGAAAATATTCTAAATAACGGTGCCACCAACTGGTGTCATTGTTATGGATTAGGAAAAACCCAACAAACTTGATCTGATGGCCACAGGATTAAAAAGTAAAATGCAATACAATAGGCAGCACAATAGTTGGCACTTGTGTCAAAGGTCCCATGTCATGCTTTTCTGGCTATTACCCGCCCCCTTGTGTGTTATGTAAGCGGTCTGCAGTCACAAACCCTAACACAGAAAAGACCTGTCTATGCTGCCCCAGAACGCCTCATTGGGGTTTTTTCCTTTTTCTGTTGTTTACTTCTTGGGTATAGTGACGTTACGTTTGGACCAATCCGGACTCACTGGTGTAGGTCGGCGAGACGAGACACCGGAACTCTGCCTGGGCACACTCAACTCCCAGGCTGCGGTTGTGTGTTTCGCAGATGGCCACTGGGCTCACGGGAGGGGGGGGCAGGAGCGACAAGCCGTTTAGGACAGAGTGAATACATACTATACAGAGATACTGTATGAGAAACCACTGAGTTTGGAAAATTGCACAATATACATTTATTTTAGTATACCTCAACAATGGAATTATGGCCATGACATGGGACCTTTAAGACTTTGTCAAATTTAGCCCTACAATAATGGTAGACACATTCGTGTCGGTACATACCATGCAATAAGGGCTGCCTTTATCATAATTCCAATGAAAAATGACTGCTAGAATCAAAACCCAGTATAGTCCTTAATTTACCAATAACCTAATGGTCTGAAATGGAAATTGGTGCCACTAAATGTTTTTAAAGCTCTGTTGGTACCTGTTCATGTGGATAGTTATTTAAATTGTAAATCCCTGTAATGATGCCCTTTTTGTTCTGTTTATGTTTCATGTGGGACCTACTTGAGAAGAGGGGTATACTACGAGGCTGGTTCAACCTAACCTGGATATGTTTGAGTTAGCCGGTTGGCCTAATCCAAAACATACGCGCTCTCGCTAAACTGTACTACGACGTGGGTTATCAAGTGGATTGCTCAAGCTAGCCGTGCGCGTTCACATGAAAGGGGTGGTATTTGGAGCATTTGACCAATCACAAACATGGCCAAGCGTACTGACAGCGCAGTGTCATACTTCCTGAATGAAAAGTCAACTGTATAATTAGACACATATGAAGAAGTTAAACTTTAAACATCCATGACTTAAACACTTTATCCAGGATAAAAGCCACATAGCTGCACCTGCAAGGTGAATACAGCTGGTAAAAGAAAAAGTGTTTGAATGCGTACATTAACAGGTTTATGATATCGGTCAGTGTATGTTTTGGTCATTGGATTTTCTTTTCACAAATGGATATTCAAAAACAAAAAACGACTGGATATTTGATTTTCGTTTTCCAATTGAAAAACCAAAATTGAAATACAAGGCGTTTTTCTTTATCATGGTCAAAAATGGATTTACTAAACTTAAAAAACGGGATGATTTTCATTTTCTACTTCTCAAAACAAAAAATAAAATCACTAGAAAACAGAAACAAAAAACCCCCTGTTTTTTCATATTCTACTACCGGAAGTTGTCTTTCAAAATAAGAGCACAGATGAGGACGGTCAATCCGTGTATCTACGGTCCATTTGTTTTCACAACGAAAACAGCCAAGACGCATATTGAGCCCAGAAAATGAATGTTATTAAGGGCTGGAAATATAATAGGCCTATGTCTAAAATGGACAACATTGTTAGGAGATTTCAACTATACAGCGATTCTGTACTGCGGTCAACTCAGCCGTCTCTCGAGTTTATTATTTTTTCTGCCAATAGTTATTCGTGAGATCGATCCTGTTGGACTCAGTAGGCTAGTAGTGAAACTACTCCCACAACAAGTACTAGGAAGTACTCCTCTGTCAATGTCCCCTCCTGAGAACAAGAATGCATGTTTCTCTGCTATTTTGAATCAGAGTTAAAACACCTTTCTTCATGAGACAGATATTGTTGGACAGAGTATTTGAAGAGGATATATGGTAGACTTGATATCAGCAATACTTCCAGTCAGTAGTCCGGCAGCAGCATTTTTACTCCTTGGAAAGTCTTGCCCGCTATTTAAATTGACTTTGATTGAAGTTAATAACAATATTGATATTATATAGATATAGCATATTTGATGCAGTCTTTCTGAACACTTTTAAAATAAAATACTGCAAATTAAGAATATGTGTAATAGTGCCTTATCCCTCTATGGCATGACTTTTTATTTTGGGAGGAAAAAAATGTTTCACCATGTGTTTTAGGAGCTTAGGGGTCCCTGATATTATATCATATATCATCATAAAATGTGACCCCCCCACACCCCTCAACCAGGGGTTGGTTTGTTGCCTCAGGGCAACAATGATATAATACGAGGTTATTGAAACACCAAGGATTTCTACAATTCAGAAGAAATAGAAAATGTGTGTGTGTGTGTGTGTGTGTGTGTGTGTGTGTGTGTGTGTGTGTGTGTGTGTGTGTGTGTGTGTGTGTGTGTGTGTGTGTGTGTGTGTGTGTGTGTGTGTGTGTGTGTGTGTGTGTGTGTGTGTGTGTGTGTGTGTGTGTGTGTGTGTGTGTGTGTGTGTGTGTGTGTGTGTGTGTGTGTGTCACAGAAGATCTCTGTGGCTTCAGGCTTGAGCGCCGTTCAAATGACAGCGCTGGTTTCCCCAAAAGTGGGCGGGGCTGTAAAGTGACTAGATTTTACTCTCATCTATTATTCAAAACCATTCTATTTATTCTAACGTAAATTGCATGCCAGTGTTTTATCTTTTTATTTATTTGTTTTTATTTTAAATCGTATAATGTCTGACTTTTTTTTCCCGTCTGTGAGGAAAAGAAGTGGGGCTTAGAGCCTCAAAATACTGAAATCTGCATTTTTGAAAATCTTTTTTTCCTTCTAATTTGTTATTCTTTTCTAAATAACACACTGTTATTCACTCAGCAATAACACACAATTATCCTTGTTTTTATTTATTCGTTTAATTCTATAATCTTGGGCTTTTTAGCATGCTTTTTAGCTGTAAATAAAGTCACCGGAAACAGACTTGGCCTATAAGGGACATTTCGAGCGATACACACCACAAACCCACTGAACAGATTACCCAAGATCCTCAGCTTGAAGCTCGTTGATTGGATGTTTAACCGCAATGCATGTTGGGATATGATGTTAATGCGATATGATATCCGAAAACATTTAAAAAATAAAAAAAATACTTTATTCCGAGTGTTCTTGCTTTTCTCTTTGAAAGTCATCACATAACGGCATTGTAATACACGGTCCGGCTGCATTAAATATTACAGATCTGCCGTAGTTCGCTATTTATAGAGCCCTCATCAGAAGACTTCTAGACAAACAGGAGAACTGCCGCCAAAACTGAATATGTGACGCGGATCATAAATATATCAACAATTAAACAACATCTTGCATTTCTTTTCACAAAATATGTCTCCTCGCAGTATCAATAGTAATTTGGCTGACTTTTATATTTGATCCAATTGGTAGTTAGGTTATATTTACACCATAACGGTGCACAGCTGATAGAAAAGGACTGATTTTCTTTGAATATAAGAATATAAATACTGAATTGAGAGAATAGTCAGGGGTTTTGGGTGATGGGAGACACATCTATGGAATCACAATTTCAATAGCTCACCATTAAATGACGGATATGCCTTTCTGTCTGTGATGTTTTACAAATCAGATATTAATGTGTCGAAGTAAAACATGAGAAATAGTATAGCAATATCCTGTAAAATTATGTAAAAACATGAATAAAACGACACATCTTCAGATGTTATACATACATAAGTGTCCTACACTAATAATACAAAGTTATTATTGTGCTGTGTGTACCTCGTGTGCACCGCCTAGTGGTTAAAGCACCTTATTTAATTATTTTTGTTGAATAATGTTATTTGATGACAAAAATATTAAGAGTACATACTTTCATAGGGGGAAAGTAGAAGGTCAATGATATAGAATATAAAAGAGTTTAGTGCTGGATGTAGAAAGATATTATCAGGAGGAGGTGCAAAACAGACAAACTAATTAACCTTTATTTAAACATTAAATAATACTTAAGGTTAAGTTCTTCTTTCAAATAAGAAAAAAGCTTTGGGGGTATCTATCTACAGATAAATATTACGCCTGACAAATCTACTTAACGTCTAATATATTGCTTTCCTGAAATGTTAACTATGTTGAAGCACTTATTTTAACTGATATTATACACATTAATTATACTCTTATGTATGTAGATAGAATAAGAAATGTGCAGAATTTGACAGTTTAATAGTGGAGGTATAGACACATATTGATAGATGTCCTGTAATGCACTGTTGAGGAACCTGTGACCCAAGTTTTTCATTCATTGCATAACTACACCGTAGTTGTGTATATGTCAATAAACCTTAGAAAATCTTGAAAGGGATGTGCAAAATAGCCATTATATACAGTCTTTAATTAACTATTAGTAGAGAATAACAAGTAATGAATATACTTTATAGAGATCTGCAGATTTAGTCTTCTCAAGCACCAACTATCAAATATCTCCTGATTGTTGGCACTTGACAATCACCTTCCCTGAATTTTACTCAGTGTAACTAAAGTCTGCTTTAAGGGTTGTTTATTTTTCACATCATCACTCAGAATTTGCAAAGTAACTAAAATAAATGTAATGGAGTAAAAATACCAGGTTAACCTCTGAATTGTAGTGGAGTAGAATTACACAGAATGAGCTGTCATGTGGGTATTAGGCTTGGGCGGTATCATTTTTTTCATACCGTCATACCTTGCTGACATCATACCGTGGTATACGGTATATGACGGTATGACTTGGGTCGACTTGAGTGAGGTGGCGTTCGGGGCAAATAGATGTTTCGAACGGTATATTATATGTTCGGTGTAAAATGCAGCCCGAGCCGGTAGACGCTCGCAAAGTGCCACGACGTGCGCGCAAGTGCAAAACAAGGGCTGCATACATGACACATTGTGCAAATGGCACATTTTGAGATCCGATACAGGACGCGTTTGTAGATGTCCGACGTTGTTTCCATTGTGAGCTAAGTTAACAATATATCATCATACATAAACATTTTCCGGGAGTAAATACTTGACTTATTGAATAAAGTTTGCTATATTCACTAACTAGTTTGGCAATATTATTCCGTGCATGTGTTAAAAACCTTATTTCCATTTGATTCATTGGATTACTTGCGTGAATGTTTAGCACGTAAATGCTTTCGTTTTTAAAACCGTCCGACCTCGACTACAAAACCATCAACCAGTTGCATAGGATTAAAAAATGTCAACACTCACTCACCCCGTCTTAAACATTCCCAAAGAAGTGCCTCTGTCTCTCGTTGTGCTGGATGAAGTCACTGGCGACGAGTAAACCCAAAATAGTCCCAAACAGGCGCAGAGGCATTTTTCTTTTTTACTAGTTGCCCGAGTTCGGGGCCGGCAAATGCTGAGAGCGGGAAAGACGGACTGCCCTCCCCTGCCCTCTGCTGGCGCGTGCTGTGCATTACAACCAATGTCGTCCCTGTCAAAACTCTGTGTCAGTGTAATAGAATGAAACGCATCTGTGATTTGGCGCACAGTCTGTGACGTCACGGTATTGAAAATCATACCGACGGGATTTCGAAATACCCTGGTATACCGTAATACCGTCATACCGCCCAAGCCTAGTGGGTATATATTAATGCTGCCCATTATGGACACAAGCGATTTTCACCCATTTAGTAATTACATGTTTTAAATTTGTACACACCAATGTGTTTCCTATCGCCTAAACCTCCAGAGCTGTACACAGTTTAATACTATCAATTTATAATTTTGGGAAAAAATAAAACTACAATTCCCAGTAGAGACGTGCCATATAGAGAACATGTTGCGAACATAGACTGTATATATAAAGGTTGCGAAACACAATAGCCAGCATGTGTAGTTCTCGGGGGGCGTTCGAGTCCAGTTTTGGATAGTCTACCGTGGTTTCGTTCCATTTCAAAGAGCTTGACGCTCGGCGTAACCTTGGCCACTCCAACATCCAAATCCCAGAGCTTGAAGATTAATCATGGGGTTTGTCAACGGGATTGTAGTCCTAAACGATAGCTGGGAATTATGGGTAGTGTAGTGTCTTCACACCACATCTGGCTTCACAGAGATCTTCAGTTACTGTCCTTTCTTCTTAGAGGTATACAGAAACACGTAACTCTGGATTTGTTTTAATGTTTGAGTTGCAATAAACGACATAGCAGCTTTTTGGCATGTTAAAACTGTTATTTTCTGCCTCGTCATTGAGAGTAACAGCTGGCGAAATTACAGCCTCGCCTACTGATTTCAAATGTGTGCTCTAAAATTATACAATAAATGGCAAAGATATGTAGAAAATAAACGTATTTCAGATACGTTCATAAGAAACGTAACGTGGGAGAAAATAAGTTTCTCGCTAAACGTAATTGAAAATGCAGTTTAGCTCCGTGGGAACGTAATTTTTAGGAGACAGTGTTGCGGGAGGGACATTGACAGAGGATTACTCAAAAAGTACACAGTAAGTACTTCCTAGTACTTGTTGTGGGAGTAGTTTCACTACTAGCCTACTGAGTCCAACAGGGTTGATCAATCAATGTTTATTTATATAGCCCAATATCACAAATGTTACATTTGTCTCAGTGGACTTCACAGTTTGTACAGAATATCAGTATGACAATACGACACCCTCTGTCCTTAGATCCTCACATCGTACAAGGAAAAACTTCCAGAGAAAACCCAGTTTAAAGGGAAAAATGGGAGAAACCTCAGAGAGAGCAACAGAGGAGGGATCCCTCTCCCAGGACGGACAGACGTGCAATAGATGCCGTGTGTAAATTGAAAAGATAATACATTTGCAACATAGGTAGTCCAAATGTTTGGAAATGCATGTGTGTATAATAGGAAGATGAATCCATGAGTATATCCATCCAGGACTTATGATCCAGGACCACAGCCACGACTCAAGATCCAGGACTCGCGATCCATGACACAGGACCGCAGGATCATCCATGACTCCGGATCCCGGCGTATATAGACACCAAAAAGAAAGACATTTGGGGAAGCTGGGTTAATCGGAACATGAGAGTACACAGGTATAGACAGAGAGAAGGAAGAAGTAAGATGTCCCCTGACAAACTAAGCCTATATCAGCAAAACTAGGGGCTGAATCTAATCAGCCCTAACTATAAGCTTTATCAAAAAGGAAGGTCTTAAGCGCACTCTTAAAAACGGATAGGGTGTCTGCCGTCCGAACACAAACTGGAAGCTGATTCCACAAAAGTGGAGCTTGATAAGAAAAGGCTCTGGCTCCCATTGTACTTTTAGAGACTCTAGGAACAACCAACAACCCTGCATTCTTGGAACGCAATGCCCTAGTAGGACAATAGGGTATAATGAGTTCTTTAAGGTAAGATGGCGCCTGCCCATTAAGGGCTTTGTAGGCAAGAAGAAGAATTTTAAATTCTATCCTGTGTTCTATAGGGAGCCAGTGATTGATTGATTGATTGAACAGGGTCGATCTCACGAATAACTATTGGCAGAAAAAATAATAACAAACTCGAGAGACGGCTGAGTTGACCGCAGTTCAGTGGAAATCTCCTAACAATGTTGTCCATTTTAGACACAGGCCTATTATATTTCCAGCCCTTAATAACATTCATTTTCTGGGCTCAATATGCGTCTTGGCTGTTTTCGTTGTGAAAACGGATTGACCGTCCTCATCTGCGCTCTTATTTTGAAAGACAACTTCCGGTAGCAGAATATGAAAAACCGGGGGTTTTTTTGTTTCTGTTTTCTAGTGATTTTATTTTTTGTTTTGAGAAGTAGAAAATGAAAATCACCCGTTTTTTGAGTTTAGTAAATCAATTTTTGACCATGATAAAGAAAAACGCCTTGTATTTCAATTTTGGTTTTTCAATTTGAAAATGAAAATCAATTATCCAGTCGTTTTTTGTTTTTGAATATCCATTTGTGAAAAGAAAATCCAATGACCAAAACATACACTGACCAATATCACTGCCCCGTCTAAGACACGAGTGGATCTGACTTTAATTACATTTGACTCGAGTGTTTCGTCAACTTAAAGGGAGGGAATCCTCATGACACACATTTTTAAATAATTATCATCCGATAAAACAGACCAGTCTCTGCCAGTCTTTTTTTTTATCCGATGACGTTATCAGTGATTTTAAGCTGATTAATTACCGAAATAACATCAACCCTGTGGGCGGCGCCATTTTGACGAGTCACATGACTTATTTTACCGGAAGTGACGTGAACTATGCGTTTGGTGTCGAGGACAAATTGACGTATGGGCTTTGTTCATGTTGTTTACTCTAGTTACTCTCACAATTCTATTGAAATATACCTCATTGTATCGCGAAACATTGCCACAATTCGGATAGGAACAATCCTCGGAATGCTTTCTTTATTTGATTGATTAACTACTATGGAATTTATTCAACTACATTGTACCATTATTATGTTAGGCAGGGCTGCCAACACTCACGCATTGAGCTTGAGAGTCACGCAATTAACCCATATCTCACGTCACACTTTCCTTTCCTCACGCTAAGTTTTCTTCCCAAACAAATGTATATAAATATAAAAATAAAGTGAAGGAACAGCAAACTAAGCGGTCTACGAAATGAGACGGTCTTCTGGCTTAGTTCAGTAAAGTTGGAACGATATTGGAAGATTCTGATTTCACGGATCAATAACTCATGAACAAAACGTTATTCAGATACAAATGACGTCTCCTAAGTACCGTGGTAAGGTTGACAACGAACTACAATCACATTTTGATTAAAAAAAAAGCCAATACGCGCCGTCCTCCGAGCTGGGCACATTACATTGGTCTCTATCCGCAGCCGGAGAAGAAACGAGTGCTCTGCTCAGGGACCGTCTTCAAAGTGCAACTCCGAAAAAAGAGAATACAATCATATTCACTATCACTATTATACAGCTTATTACTACCAAACTCACCACACACATCAATAGTCTCCTGTTGGTCATACTACAGCAGAGAGTTTGGAAGAATATGCTTTTGAATAATTGTGGGGCATATTTATAATGTAAAATCTTCAATAAATATGGCATCATCTTAAATAACTTTACTATTATACAGTATATTTCTACCAAACTCACTATTTGCATTGTTGTTGTTAGCATCTGGTTAGCTTAACGGATATTAAAAGCTGTTTCTAAAACAATGAGAGGCAGAGCTCTGTCCTGTCAGACTGAGAGATAACTACAGCTCAGTGAGGTAAGGGACTCTGTTTAGATACTTTAGTCTAGTTATCTCAGTGGGTCTCATACGTTTAGCTCACCAGTTATGAAATACTATATAACAGTGAAACAAGAATACAGTTTAAAAGTTGACTGATTTGTAAAATATCCATAAAGAAAAAAAATCTGTTTACCATAAATTCATTTTGCTCTCAAAGTGCACCAGGTTGATGCATTTAACTTCAATATTTAAAAAATGAACGTTTCTTTTTTCTGTTCACCAAAAAAAAAAATCTCATTCCAAGCTGAACTCAAATGTTGGCAGCCCTGTGTTAGGACTCCTAGCCTACATTGTTCTATAAAGAGTGCATTCTGTAGATATGCTTTTTGATTTATTTTATCATGGCTATACTTAGTAAAGTCATCTGTCATTGTCCTTGCCATGCAATTGTAGACAGAATCCATTTGACACGCTTTAGAATTAACGACCATAAACTTCTTATTGAATATGGTCGATACACAAATACTCCTGTATATGACAGGTTGTGCAAACATTGCCAAGAGATTGAGGATGAAAATCATTTCCTCCTAGAATGTAAACGTCATTATAAAACTTTTGATAAAGTCAATTCAATCTTTAATCCAGAACTTCCTAACCAAATAAAATGTCTTTAGTTGATATGTCCATTAATAATAATAGTAAAGTATATAATGCTAAGAAGAAAGGGCTGTACCCGTCAAATTTACCCATCCTTCATGGCAACCAGTGCTGTTCTCAATACAGCTTTTTCTAACACCAGTGTCGAATTCCCTGTGTAAACATATGCAATCCAAGTCGTCTGTGAACAGTTTATTTTCAAAATCATGACAACATATGTTCATAAGAGGATTGTCCTTGGCTACACACTAGGGATGTAACGATATACCGAATATCGCGGTAAATAAACTTCCCAATACCGTCGTGAGACTGAAAAAATGTACCGCGATTTATTTAATTTTTAAAAACACTTAAAAAAATATATATTTATTTAACCAGGTGGTCCCATTGAGATCATCGATCTCTTTTTCAAGAGAGACCTGTCCAACATGGCAGCAAGTAGGTTACAACATGACAATAAAACAACACAAAAGGACATCGTATTTACAGGGCTACATTTACACACCTAGAGAACCATATATTTATATCTCGCAATGTCAATAAGCCTGGCGTTAAGACTTTTTCGCTGTCCGTCATTTTGACAGACAGGATCGTAAAATATCCGTCATAATCCCTTATTACCCGTCGGGTCTGAACAGTTCACGATAGAGCATGCTCGTGAACTGTCTAAACGAGTGGGGTGGGGTGGTGTTATGCCGTGTGTGCATGCACCTCGTAAAGCAAAACCTCCCAGACATGTGTTGATCTGTACGGCAAAGTACGGTTTGGAAACTATATCATTTCCTTTAGGAGGGCATGCATAACACGGCATAACACCAGAGCCTGGCTGCGGGAAAACGTTGGCGCTGTTCCGAGTTTGTTCTAATCTGTCAAAATGACAGACTGCTTTCAGATTTTTCCGTCATTGTTAAATAAAATATTCGGTTAACGCGACCACTGGTGTCCCAGCAACATCAGTACCGAGCGAGAGTTTTTTCCAGAGCAGTGGATATTGTAAATGCCCAAACATCCCAGCTTATAAATACCTGGAAATGTGGACATTCTCATATTCCTAAAAACCTGTCTGATGATGCTGAGTGAGTTTGAGTTGAGTGACTTGAAAAACTAAAGTTTAACTTGATTTATTTTATTGCAGGGTCTGATTATTAAATGTCCTTGTTTATTTGTGAGATGCAGTGGCATAAAGAAAATGCTTACTGTTTGGTAGTAATAGTAGGTACAAAAACATTGGTTTTCTTGTTCCAGTCTGTTACTGTCACTTTGTTTTTGACACTTTAAAATACTGCTATCCTACAAAAATGCTGTAAAAATCAGATGTATTATGTAATAAAAAAACGTTTTATTGAAAAAAAAACATTTATGATTTCCCCCCCCCCCTTTATTAATCAATATCGCGATAAATACCGTACCGTGGACTTGTTATCGCGATATTTTGGTATCGTTACATCCCTACTACACACCGATCGCAAGTACACCATTCATGTACAGGTCTCCTACTCGCCCCCCGAAATCAATTGCACGAGTAAAGGGATCATCTCCAGCAAGATCACCGTGCTGTTCATCGTCACTGGATTCCTGACGGTTCTGGCCACTTGGCTCGAACCTGTATGGCTGAATTCCCCCATCCAATCTCTCCACATTGCTCAAAACTTCTTCCTCGGCTGATGAGTCCAAATACTCCGCCATGTTTACGTCGAATGAGCTGTCGTGTTTACAAAGTGAACGCATAGATGATGTCACGACCTAGTTTTTCGGATCATGTGACTACTGAAAATGGCCGCTGCCTGGCGGAATATACAGGTTTTGATAAAAGAGCTATAAAATCATTATTTACCAGGGAATATCGCTGATTTCTTCAGGGTACGGTTTAAACATGTTTCACTAAATACTGACGTTTTTATTATGTAATGACTGGAGCCTTCCTTTAATGTGTTGCTTAAAATAATACTTCTGCATACAGTATGTGATACGGCTCAGCTGACTCAGATAAGGAGATGTGATATGCCGCGGACTGTACTTAATGTTGTCTGATCCGGTTACTTATGTTGTGGCAGATATTCAAGTAAGCTTTCTTAACGCTAATGTTATAATAGTCAGATTGCTCTGAAGATGGGAGGTGATATTCTATTAATGTTCACAGTCGGTGATTTTTGCCGGCCGTCTTTCCTGCAACGGCAGCTTTTCTGTCTCCTGTAATATGAATTGATCGCTTTAAACTCCGCACACTGAGCTCTGGTCAGCAGGCAGTGCTTTCACTGAGTTGAGCTCTTAGCCTGCAACCTAACCTGGTCCCGACCAGGTTAGGTTGCAGGCCTAAGTTACCATGGAGATCTAGCCTGCTAAAAAGAGAACCTGCTTCGTAAGACCGGAAACCCGAATTTTCCCTGAAGTTAGCCGGCTAAGCGAAAATCCTGCTTCGTAGTATACCTCCCAGGTCTCCCTTGAAAAAGAGATCAATGATCTCAATGGGATACACCTGGATAAATAAAGGTTTGAAATGAAACCTGAACCTTTTTAATAAACGATGTTATTTCACTCTGCTCCTCGGTATTGTACCGACAGACTACATGGTCAAATTCATCCAAATGCTGGGGGTTTGAAATTAACCATATAATTCATTCGACAAAAAACAGCATACTAGAAAGTGGTGGTATGAGTGTTTATTTTCAAATCAATCCAGAAGTTTTTGTAACCATATTAATCCAACCTGCGTAAGGAGATGCTCAAATAGTATGCAGTTGAAGGAAAGCCATCTTTCAATCACACACTGTCGTGCCTTTAATTTGAAATCAAAAACGGGGCAAATCCTAGGATCAAAAACAGCAAAAGCCAAGTTAAAACCTTATTCAGTGACCAATTGTGTTAGAGTCACTCAGCCTTGCATGGTGCTGCGGTCCTTAATGCGAATAAAAGTAAATTGTTCAAGAATGTTTCATGATTCCAAATACTGCTCCTTCAGTCTGTTATTGGGGCCGGTTGGAAAGCAGCATCCAATTAAAAAGCAGATGATGGTCCGAGAAGTTACTGTAAGAGAGAGAAAGCTTCAATTATTCCTGAAATGTATCTTTATTTTCCAACTTTAATATATGTATAATCATTTATTCCGCAAGAGAACAAAAATATCCATTGCCTCGTGTAGGTATAGTCAGATTCAAGTAATTGTTGAGGTTTTGTCCGAAGCCCAGGAACTTTAACCGCAAGCAGCTTAATTCCAACCTCATTTTTATTTAGAGCTGCATCACAATAAAAAGTGACTTTCTGAAATGTATGTGCATCTGCAGTTTTAGTGGAGTACTTACGCATTTCTCTTCAATCAGACCATCTTTGAAGAAAAGCATAAACGGGGTGATCCCGTCTTCACGGTAGTCCAGCAGACCCACCAAGCCTTCAGAGTCTAAACTCTCTCCTGTGAAGAACTGCAGGAAGACAAAGACCACCCGTTAGAGCACACGCCACGGTTTTTAAGTGATGTTAGTCATGAGGTAACTAGCCTTAACCTGTTAAGCCCCGAAAATGACATTCCTAGAACAAATGACCATATCTCCACTTCTAAAAAGGGGTAAATTAATCATCTTTTTTCTCAAAGCAATGATAAACCTGTGAGTTGGATGTAGAAGAGTCTCAATCAATAGATGTTTATAAAAAAAAGGTTTTGTTTCGGTAAACGGTCTTCATATCATCAGTTAGCTAAGTTTCTTCCCGTTAAGTGAGTATGACACATTAATAGTTTATTACATTTTAAGAAGCCCTGAGACAGTTTCGTGAAAAAACGGGGGAGAAAGCCTGTTGCCCTAGCCGGCGGGGGCTATGGGGCTTAACAGGTTAAACAGTTGCCATTTGGGGTGACATTGAGCTCAAATTTTCGTAATTATATACCTCGTAGTTGGAAAAGTTTGCCACGATCTTCTTGATTGCGTCCGGGGCTTCAGCCTTGAAGGCCTCCACCCTGTCCGGGTTTTCCTTTTCCAAGTGGGTCTTAATGCTGTAGAAGCAAAAAATAGGATTGTGTTAGCTCAAACCAACCTGCGATGGGTTCATGTATCCAACTAGATCTCTCGATCCTTGGTTCATTGTACCATCAATTAAACTCACGCTTTAACATATCCTTTAATGTATGCCATGAAGGATTTCTTGGTGAATTCGACTCTTTGCAGGCTGTGGTTGAGGACGATGTCGACGCCAGAAATGGTAGAAGAGTCATTGCCATCAGTCATCTCTTCAGCAGAGGCGTTAGCCCCAATCAGCGCATCATCGAAGCCCTCTGTCCTGGTGACGGTCTAAAGACATTAGCAGGGGAGCAGAGGACAGCAATGAAAAAGACTGCTTCACTTTATATAGAAAGGACCAAAATGTGCAGACACGTCAACTAAATTGAAATGCTTAGCACAGCTTTGGCACAAACGCATCAGACTTGAAGGCCCAGCCGCTTTACCAAGAATCCAGCTAAAATCAGACCTGTGTTAATTGTACTTTGTAATATTCAGAACCTGACAATAGCGTGTGAACGAGGGCTGGGTGTGACTTCAGTTAGCTTATTGTAAAGTAATGTTTGGATCCTCCCCCTGAGTCATCCAGATTGGTATTGCCTTTACATGACTGATGATGTGTCACATGGTATGAATCAGGTTATGGAAGAGTTACTTCATATTATTATGACAATGGATAACTGCCACGGCAGTTCAAATTGTGTTTTCACACACATTTGCTTTGTTAAACACCTCTTCCTGACTCTTAAATGTGAATATTAAAACAATTAAATGCTGTCAATATCCCATAAACTCCATTCCATTTCACTAGCTGTTTTTCATTATGTGCCACAGCGAGCTGGGGCCATCTTTGAGCCAGTCGGTACTAAAGGCCCTTAGCTTTTAACAGAAGAGTTCAGCTCATATTCAACCTTAAAAACAATCAGTTGTTATGTATTTACCAATATCCCATAACACTCCCTGTGAGGATATCTAAACGGCTTCTTTTTTTTTTAAAACAGAATACTTTGGTGTGAAACATGCATTTTAACAAAAGACTAAGTGACAATGGAAACAAAGCTTGTAACGCACTGGCTCGCCTCGCTTGGCGCTACAGTGGAAACTCTGCTATTGTGACGTTGCACACGCCTGACCACAGGAAACGTCTGATTCAAGCATTTAGATCACTTTTACCCGCAAACCCAATAGACTCACCTTTCCTTCAACTTCATAGAACAGTCCGCTTATTGACAGTTTGAAGGTGTTGGAGAACATCTCATCACCTGCGGAAGGATACAAATGACACTTTAGAAAACATACGCCTGCTGGGAAACCCCCTGGTTGCGCCATTAAATACATCTCCACAGCTAGCTTTAACTCCTCAGCAGAAGCTTCCTAACATGTTTAAACATCATTAACGGGAGCCGGTTGGGGCTTGAAATAAAAAAGGGGGAAATTGTGTCACTTTTCCTAGTACTAATGGCCAATACTTTAGCCACGTATAGCCCGTAACTTTTTCATGACCAAGGCGGTTTTTAGTTGCTTAATATTCTCCACCATCGTCCTGTATCAAATAGTTATTTTGCCATTAGTTTTCCGTAGTGATGAGTAAAACGGTAACGATTAGCCACTGTACCGGTCTATATAGAAACATCGACAAAGATTTAAGCTAACCGGCCTTAGTGTCACCGGTTGTATTTGCCAAAACTGGGCATAGTCAATATAGATAGCCTCAAGCTAATGCTACCGGCGATGATAACACGCGTTAAAGAGCTAACGGTAACTAGCCGGCTAACTCTTAAATAACACGACACAGCCTTAATAACAGCCGTTACCCAATAACTACACAACACTTCACTAAACACGATGACTTACCGCTGATGACATCCTTGTAGATGTTCATGGTTGCTGCTTAGGTGTTGGAGTTTCACAGACAGAACGCAGGCCTGCCGCCCAAACAGCACGAGAGAGGGAAAAGAGCGAAGAGGCCGCGACGCTGTGTATTTACATTCTCCTGACGTCATCCTGGATCGGCCTGTTCCGGTCTGTTCCCGCGCGCTCTGCTGCCACCCTCACGTGGTGGTCGGAGGTAGTACTACACCTGCCGGTCTGTGCACTGTCATCAGAATTCCTATATTCCTCCTACAAAGGGAAAATGTACGTTGTTACACCAAAGTATAGATTTAACAAAGTTGCCAACAGTTTTAGACTCAGTGAAGGGGGAGGGTGTGTTGTTTGCAAATCATTGAAGAAAATAATATATAAATAAAGACTATCATATACAAAAGGCATGCACATAGTATTTAAAATAAAAATAAAAACAATTCAAATGTAAATTACTTGCAATTTGGTTCCAAATATAAAAAGAAAAATTATAATTGTATTTTTTAAACACCTTGAATTTCAGGGGGGGCGCGGGGCTCCTTTGGCAGGGCGCAGCGCCCCTCCAAGACAATGGTAGGGGAAACACTGAATATATTAGCAGCATACAGGACTGTCTCAGAAAATTAGAATATTGTGATAAAGTTCTTTATTTTCTGTAATGCAATTAAAAAAACAAAAATGTCATACATTCTGGATTCATTACAAATCAACTGAAATATTGCAAGCCTTTTATTATTTTAATATTGCTGATTATAGCATACAGCTTAAGAAAACTCCAAAATCCTATCTCAAAAAATTAGAATAGTTCCTCAGACCAAGTAAAAAAAAAAGATTTATAACAGCAAAACACAGTCAAACATTTGAAAATGTCCATTAATGCACTCAGTACTTGGTTGGGAATCCTTTTGCACGGATTACTGCATCAATGCGGCGTGGCATGGAGGCAATCAGCCTGTGGCATTGCTGAGGTGTTATGGATGCCCAGGATGCTTCAATAGCGGCCTTTAGCTCATTAGCATTGTTGGGTCTGGTGTCTTTCAGCTTCTTCTTCACAATACCCCACATATTCTCTATGGGGTTCAGGTCAGGGGAATTTGCAGGCCAATCGAGGACAGTAATGCCATGGTCAGTACACCAGTTACTGGTGGTTTTGGCACTGTGGGCAGGTGCCAGATCATGCTGGAAAATGAATTCCTCATCTCCATAGAGCTTTTCAGCAGACGGAAGCATGTAGTGCTCTAAAATCTCTTGGTACACAGCTGCATTTACTCTGGGCTTGATGAAACACAGTGGACCAACACCAGCAGCTGACATGGCTCCCCAAACCATCGCTGACTGTGGGAACTTCACACTGGATTTCAAGCAACTTGGATTTTGCTCCTCTCCAGCCTTTCTCCAGACTCTGGCGCCTTGACTTCCAAATGAAATACAAAACTTGCTTTCGTCTGAAAAGAGGACTTTGGACCACTGTGCAACTGTCCAGTGCTTCTTTTCCTTAGCCCAAGTCAGACGCCTCTTCCGTTGTCTTGAGTTCAGAAGTGGCTTGACCATGGGAATACGGCTATTGTAGCCCATTTCCCGGACACGTCTGTGAACAGTGACTTTTGATACCTGGACTCCAGCTTCAGTCCACTGTCTTTGAAGCTCCCCCAAATTCTGGAAGCGACTCTTCTTCACAATGCTGTTAAGGCTGCGGTCATCTCTCTTGGTTGTGCAGCGTTTCCTGCCACATTTCCCCCTTCCAACAGACTTTTTGTGGATGTGCTTTGAAACTGCACTCTGTGAACAGCTTGCTCTTTGAGAAATTTCTTTTTGTGTCTTACCCTCCTGATGGAGGGTGTCAATGACGGTCCTCTGGACAGCAGTCAGATCAGCAGTCTTCCCCATACTTGTGATTTAGTTTACTGAACCAAGCTGAGTGTTTTTCAAGGCTCAGGAAACCCTTGCAGGTGTTTCGAGTTAATTAGACGATTCAAGTGATTCGTTGAACACCCTACTAGTATACTTTTTCATGATATTCTAATATTTAGAGATAGGATATTTGAGTTTTCTTAAGCTGTATGCCATAATCAGCAATATTAAAATAATAAAAGGCTTGCAATATTTCAGTTGATTTGTAATGAATCCAGAATGTATGACATTTTTGTTTTTTTAATTGCATTACAGAAAATAAAGAACTTTATCACAATATTCTAATTTTCTGAGACAGTCCTGTATATTGCACATAGTTGTTGCTGTATTTGTTTGTTTTTACATTATTGCACATTGGTGGTATTTTACAACAGAGGTGGGGTCTACTAGGCAGGGGCCGTGGTGGTTGTAGAGCCGGACCACTGCAGGAAGAGGGGACCTGCGCTATTCTGAATCAGATTTCCTTTATTTGTCGAGGACATTTACGGTTTTACAACTGCAAGAGTGCAGTTAGTTAAAGTAGACTTACATATTATATAAAAGGCACAATAAAAACTACAATAACAATTAAAAAAAAACAAATAACAGATAAGTAATACCATTTTTCAAAATGTTATTCAAGTAAAAGTAACAAAATATTTTACATCTCAACATAATTAAATATAACTAAATGACAAAATCATTTATATCGTATGATTTGATTATAATCATTGATCTATTCATGTGTTAATCAAGCTTGTAAAGGTGGAACACGTTTTATTATTTTATTTACTACTTGGTAGCATGGGAATGTAATCCAGGTGTAACAAAAGTCGGTAACACTTTATATTAAGGTACACAAATGAACCATCAACTAGTTGTTAATTAACATGCATATTAGCAGTATATTGGCTCTTTATTAGTCATTATAAAACACTTATTAATGCCTTATTCTACATGACCATATTCTACAAGTAATAAGCCGTTAGTTGAGAGTTTTTCCTCAATAACCCTCTAATTAGTGCTTATTTGTTGCAAGTAAGGAACTTATTGTACATGAGTTTTGGTCTTAATATGCGCTGCCCAATATGGGCCTAATAAGGCAGTAGTAGCACAAGAATAGTAATTCTCCCATAATAACACTTAACAAATATGATCTATCCTTATGTAACAAAACATGAAACTACAAGTGTTAATTAAGTCTAAACAACTCAAAATTAGCTATTTATATCTAAGAACATGTTCCCTATTTTAAAGTGAAGTCTTGTTCATAACCAATAAGCTAGTAATTTGACTCTAATGAGGTATTTCTATCTAAGAATATGTTCCCTATTCTAAAGTGAAGTCTTTTTCATATCCAATAAGCTAGTAGTTTGACTCTAATTGACCTGAACAGGTTCCCTATTCTAAAGTTGCCTCCTCTTCACACTTTGTAAATACATTATAGCACACAACTACAAATTAACCTCAACAGTACATGAACAAAGTGGGCACACGTTGAAATATCAGTTTTATTAATGAACCACTAAAGAGAGGTTCAGACACATCCCAAAACATGTCAAGTTTCTCCAAGGCTGAGAACACATACTATACACTGTATGTGTAAAAAAAAAAGTATTTTTTTTTCAATAAAAACTGATTTTTATGTATTTGTGATCATACTGTGTGACCTGCTTTGTATGTACTTACACAATAGGTGTACTGTTCTTTCTATGTGTTGAACTGTCTCAGTGTGAACATAGATTAAACAGCCAGCCAAACTCTTTTGAGAGCCAGGGAATGAGCAGCCATGCTCCTTTATTGACTTATTTGCAGTCCACTGACATTCAAACGGAATTAAACTATAAGAAAAATAAGTTACAAGGCATTTAATGATCTCATACATGCAAGTGTAACATACACAGATTAACACATAGGACCGCTAAGTGTAAACAAGCTAAAAATAGCTAATGCTAGCTGTACAATAGCATGTATACAGGCTAGTATGGCTAACGCTACCGTGTATGCTAACGCTAGCGCGAATGCTAACGCATTTTCTCAATAGATGTTTCTCAATTCTTAAATGTCCCTTCCTCGGCCCCGTCTCAGGTCGGCTATTTTCATTTCCTCGCTCCTCGGTCTCACCGGAAGTTGATTTGTCTGCGCCATCTTGAGTACCGTCCAATGGCTCATATTTCTGCCGGAGGAGCGAGGAGCGATAACCGAGGAACCACCAGACCAGCGCCGTATAGATAGAAGAGTTACGACAGCGGAAGTCCAAAAACGGTTATCGTCACGTGGTTCATGCAGACGAGGATCGTTCCCCGGAAGTTCATGGCGGGCAATGTGAATGCATTGATAACAGGAGATAGAACTACGATTTTTGGTAATTATTAGTGAATAAAGGTTTTGATTTGCAATATTTATAAAACAAATCGATATGTGTATGTATTTACATCAATATGTTTTAAAAAATAAAATAGAATTTGCTAATATTAAGTGATAATATTAGGATTAGTGTGAACAACTAGTTTACATGTTAGGCTAACAGTGCCTTGGTTAAAGAGCCTGTTGCTGTTTATAGCTTTGAATTCTTTAAAACCAATATTATCTTCTTAAACTTGTATGGTAGTCAGGAGCATCACTTTCTAATGTTTATTGATATATTTAGAGGGAGGGGATCTAAAGGAATGCTTCAAAATTCAGATTAGATTAATTTCTACCATTTTCTTAAATTCATGGTAGTTTCAGTAATCCCATGGTAATTGAGGACACAAGTTATCTAAATGACTAATGTCATCTTTATGGCTTTCAGAAAGGAGAGGAGAACGACAGGTGACTATCAAAGGACTAGCAGCAGCAGCAGCAGCAGCAGCAGCAACATGATGATGATGTTAAATGTGTTGTTTTAGGAACATCCATTGCAAATACATGGAATTCAATAAACATTGAATAGCATATCATGCAGTTTGTCTGTGCCTTTTCCTCCGTGTTGTCCTGGTTTGCTGTGCTGCCTCCTAGTCGCCACCATGGTTTGCTGTGCTGCCTGGGGATGCTCAAATCACTCCGAGAAAGGAGTACGAATGTACGGCTTCCCCACTGACACAAAGCGGAGGAAAAAATGGCTTGCTCAAGTCAGCAGGAGCAATTTCACGACCAACAGCAAAAAAATATGTGAGGATATTATATACAAACACTGCATTTGCACTTTTTCCCAAACGAAAACCACACCATTGGGAAAGCTTAATGTTTTGTTTAATACAAAAAAACAGGGAAAGGCTTGAAAAACACTGAGAGTTGAGACTCAGGGTGCAGGGTGAGGGTCTCAGTGCAGGTATTCAGGCTCCATTGAATCCCCCTCTGGTTCTTGTGCTGAAAGAGGGAGTAACAGACAGGAGAAAGGGTTATACACACCTATATAGCACACCTATTGGATGGGAAATTGCCTTGGGGAGATAAGGTGTGGTCTTTGTTCCCAACTGAAGTTATGGAACTTTATTATTTGTGAGTTTAACAAAGTATGACAAATGGCATCAGTAACAGATGTGATATGAATTTCTATAAAGTTGTCTCACATTCTTGGTCATATTTTATATACAGTATGTAATGAGTATAACATGTCCAATAAGTTTAAAGTGTTTCCTAATACTGTGTATTCAACCACTATGGAATATGTATGTGGGCAGACAAAACTGAGTTGTTCTGTGTGTGAAGTAACCTCAAGTCACTCCGCAGGCACATTTTGATGCAGACCGGTTTGTCAAGACAAAAAAGGGCAAGACTAGGCTGAGAGCAGAGGCTATACCCACCATCTTCGTGCATCGCCCTGTGGTCGAAAAGAGAAGGGCCCCTGCATCACGATTCACCCCATGACCTGTATCTACAAAGCCCATAGCTCATGATCACAGCTATAGTGTGAAAGGTGACACAGGTAGAATAAGTATGAATTCTTAGTAACAAAAGTCATATTTCTTATTTTTAAGTGGTATAATATTTTAAATGTTCGAAAATCTACAGTGCCATATCTTCTACTTACATTAGTCTCAAAGATTGAGGGAAGAAGGGATGAGGAGACTGAGAGAAAGGAAAGTGAGGGTGAAGAAAGAGAGGACATGGCTAGTGAGGAGAGACAGGGAGGGTGGACACCACCCACTCAGCCAGCAGCCAGTCAGCATACGAGGGGACCAGCAGCCAGTCAGCATACGAGGGAACCAGCAGCCAGTCAGCATACGAGGGAACCAGCAGCCAGTCAGCATACGAGGGAACCAGCAGCCAGTCAGCATACGAGGGGACCAGCAGCCAGTCAGCATACGAGGGAACCAGCAGCCAGTCAGCATACAAGGGAACCAGCAGCCAGTCAGCATACGAGGGAACCAGCAGCCAGTCAAACAGATCTATTAAAAAAATTAAAGAGAAAATTAAAGAGCCAAGAAGGAATCACCAAAAAAGCAAAGTCTGCACTAAGAAAAATCAGGAAGGAAAATGCAGCTCTCAAGAAAACAATGAAAATTAGGGACAAAAATATAAGAGAACGTTTTAAAAAGACCAACCTAAGGCATTAGGCAGACTCACCACAAAGGGGATGAAATGGAGCAATGAGACAATTAAGAAGGCTTTAAAAATTTGCTTTGCGTGCGGACCAACGGGTTACAAAACTCTGCAGGAATTGCAGATTCCCCTTCCAGGAATAAGGACACTGCAAAGAAGGATGCAATGTGTTAAGTTTGAGCCTGGTGTGTAACAGCTAACATCACTGCCCCTCCACCCGTAACATCACTGCCCTCCACCTGCCAACATCACTACCCTCCACCTGCCAGCACCCAGCCAGAGGAGCGCAAACAACAAAAACAAGCAAGGTGTCCCGTCATGTACCTGGAAGTTTGGGTTGGCAAAATGGAGTAAGAGAGGGACTTGAAAAACCTTGGTGGCTCTCTACTCATGTTGTTACAGTTGTCTTGGTTGCAGCTCTCAAGTTTTTTTTTGTTGCCATTTCCACATCTTTAGAAAATATGAAATAAATGAAGTGAAATCAACCTTTTCTCTGGAGAACAAACTTTGATTTCTCTGTCTTGTGAGTTTGCAGTCTTGCAGTTTTGCTCCTCCACCTGTAACATCACTGCCCCTTCACCTGCCATACAGTAGGTTACTAACAAGATTACTTATATAATACAGTGATAGAATACATGTTTAGTATGCTTACTTATATAAAACAGTAGTATTAAACTTACCTTGTGTTTTCACTCTCACTTAAGTCCCTCTCCCTTTGCCATCAATCCAAAATCAGCTGAGCTGCAACATTATACAGACAGGTAATAATCAACATAATCACAAGGACACAATATGGCTCTGCTAAAAACACTCACTCTTACACGCACCAAAGTTATATTTATCTAATATTTAACTCCCTCCACCCCCGCATACAATCCCTTTTAGAAGCCCCTCTTCTCTAATTCAACAACGTTGGACGAAATGACATTAAGAGAACGGAATTTACAATTAAAAGGCTGTTCACCGTGTGTTGCTAACTTGATCCGGAATCCTAGCTTTATCTGTTATCTGTAAACGTTCCCTAAATCTACTAATTTAGGGATAATCCACTGACATCCTTTAATACACATGTTAATTTGAATCAGATGTACTGATAATATCCGCAATATAAATCTTTAAACTTCTTCTTACCTTTAAAAGTCCGTCACGAACGGTCTATTATGCTGCAACTCTACAGCTCTGCTAGCCTTGGCGCTAACTTCCGGGGAACGATTGAGAGGCTCCACGATCTGCCATTGCTGTAAAAAAGTGGTCCATTGGAGTGAACGGAGATGACGTAACTCTCAGTCTATACGGCGCTGCACCAGACCATCCTCCGATGAAATCCTCAGATACTCGCCCCGCCCCCTTACTGTGTATCGCTCACTGATTGGGCGAATGCAGCGCATGCACTGATCTGATGCTTTTTGACATGAGAGCAGTTTCCCAGCGGAGTGAAGACTCACGAGAGTCACTCCTCAGTTTATACTGTGTTTTGTTTCAATTAATTCACTCTCGTGAGTTTCATGTATTTTCTTCACTCCGCTGGGAAACTGCTCTCATGTCAAGAAGCATCAGATCAGTGCATGCGCTGCATCGTCCAATCAGTGAGCGATACACAGTAAGGGGGCGGGGCGAATATCTGAGGATTTCATAGGAGGATGTTCCTCGGTTATCGCTCCTCCATTAACTTCCGGTGAGACCGAGGAGCGAGGAAATGAAAATAGTCGACCTGAGACGTGGCCTTAGCCTCATCCCAATACCCCTCCTCAACTCCTCCTTTCCCTCACTCGCTTCCCTTCCTTGCGTCTTAGCTCCACCTCCGTAAGATGCGAGCGAGAGACACGAGGAGGTGACGCGAGGACAGAGGAATCCTCAGGTATTAATTGGAATGTCCTCGTTCACTCAAACGTCACTTTTAAACAACGTCTGTTATTGATGACAACATCTGCACAGCTGTATCCCCTCTCATCGGGCTTAACTGAATAACCCTTTAGAACCGGCCCATTTGTTGTTAAATATTTATTTAAATGAATGAATCTTTCTCTTGTTAGTCAAGGAATTCAATGTATGATGGTTGGTCCTGCTTTTGTGTTCCGTTTTGGTGTAAAATGTAGACTACATTTCAATAAAAATATAATTATAGTAATGTGAAAGCCGTTTAGAAATGAATTGCACATAATAATTCCCACGGAGCTGTGAGCACTTATACATTTATGTGACGCTTTTCCACTCATCTTCCAGTTGTCGATTTTCCTCTGTTGAAATCGACCAGCTGTGAAGGTGGGGGCGGGGCTTTTATACGCGAGTAGTGAAAACACTTCCGCATAGTCTGCTCGCGAGTATCCTCCCTTTCGTCTCCTCCCGCACGCCTCCTCCCTCACCCCTCCTCGACTCCTCCGTGAGCATTTCAGCTATTGGGACGTCCTTCAAAATGACGTGTCTTGATCGATTTCCGGGTCAAGTCCCGGAGGAGGGGAAGAGAGGAGTCGAGGAGGAGTATTGGGATGAGGCTTAAGTATCGAGGAGGGGAGTTGAGGAGGGGACATTTAAGAATTGAGAAACCTCTCAACCTCCCTTATTGCAATAAATAAGCACTAATTAGAGGGTTATTGAGGAAAAACTCTCAACTAATGGCTTATTACTTGTAGAATATGGTCATGTAGAATAAGGCATTAATAAGTGTTTTATAATGACTAATAAAGAGCCAACATACTGCTAATATGCATGTTAATTAACATCTAGTTGATGGTTAACTTGTGTACCTTAATACACTGAACAAAAATATAAATGCAACACTTCTGTTTTTGCTCCCATTTTTCATGAGATGAACTCAAAGCTCTAAAACATTTTCTATATACACAAAATAACCATTTCTCTCAAATATTGTTCACAAATCTGAAAAAATCTGTGATAGTGAGCACTTCTCCTTTCCTGAGATAATCCATCCTTCCTCACAGGTGTGGCATATCAAGATGCTGATTAGACAGCATGATTATTGCACAGGTGTGCCTTAGGCTGGCCACAATAAAAGGCCACTCTGAAACGTGCAGTTTTGCTTTATTGGGGGGGTCTGGGGGGGTCCGAAAACCCTAGGGTTAAACCCTAACCCTAACCCTAACATGTCACCCATTGAGCATGTTTGGGATGCTCTGGATCGGCGTATACGACAGCGTGTTCCAGTTCCTGCCAACATCCAGCAACTTCGCACAGCCATTGAAGAGGAGTGGAACAACATTCCACAGGCCACAATCAACAACCTGATCAACTCTATGCAAAGGAGATGTGTTGCAGTGCGTGAGGCAAATGGTGGTCACACCAGATACTGACTGGTTTTCGGACCCCCCCAGACCCCCCCAATAAAGCAAAACTGCACGTTTCAGAGTGGCCTTTTATTGTGGCCAGCCTAAGGCACACCTGTGCAATAATCATGCTGTCTAATCAGCATCTTGATATGCCACACCTGTGAGGTGGGATGGATTATCTCGGCAAAGGAGAAGTGCTCACTATCACAGATTTTTTCAGATTTGTGAACAATATTTGAGAGAAATGGTTATTTTGTGTAGAAAATGTTTTAGATCTTTGAGTCCATCTCATGAAAAATGGGAGCAAAAACAAAAGTGTTGCATTTATATTTTTGTATAGTGTTACCAAAAAAGTCTTATTTAAGGGTTGATTATATGTTCTAATCCATATCTGCTAAGTAACTAAAGGTACTAAATAATGTAGTGGAGCGAAAGAACAATATGTACCTCTGAATTTAAGTAGAGTAGAAGGACAGCATAAAATGGAACTACTGAAGTGAAGTACCTCAAAATCGTTTTTTTTACTTTTGTTTGTAAATAGAAAGTGAAGGAAAATAAATTTTCTCCAGAAAGTTTTACATTTTCTTTTATCTTTGTGCTTAGGGAAGGTACGTTTTTACAAGTAGAAGTGAAGTCATAAGTCTTCGGTATAAGTCCAGGTCGCACATTTTGTCAAGCTGTGTCTAATAATGTGTTTTTTCTATAGATGTCATGTGACCATAGACTGTATATATAAAGCATGTGACCCACAATGTAGCATTGTATCACCACACTTGACAGGTAGGACACACTTTTTGGATGCATCTTATAGAAGAATATTGCCAGAAACATTTGTTTTTCATTGTGCAAGGGGAAACATTTACATTTTAAAATGAAATCTAAAAATCTACAATACTTGTAAAGCAACTTTATTTTTTCTTTATCATCATATTTTAGTACAACAAGCACCATTTCAACTCTGTGAATATCTCAAACTATAATGGTTTGCCCTTGTAAAATCCAAACCAGGTGTCTCCGTCCTCTAAAAAAGGGACCGAATACTCAGGAGGCGCTTATGAAGCGGACCAGCACGGCACATTGAAGTTGAGCACGTGCAAGACAAAATAGAAAACAAAAGAAAGAACATTAAAATAGTAAACCATGTACAATTATTATACACACATAAACAAATAATTTCAATTTATTGACAGAGGACGATAAAGATACAAGTGCAACAGAGAAAAGTATACTATGTCTGCCTCCTCCCACATACGACACCATGTTTCCCGTTGTGATTGTGTTAAAAAGGATGACATTTCTAATTCCAGGCTACCAGAGCCACGTTTCTATGATGAAGTCCTGTGATCAGTGTTCAATTCTCATATGCCTAATGTTTAAGGATTCAGTTCAAGCAGGAGGGGACACATCATTATCCAAAGTCTTGTTTTATCAGACCAATAGCCTAAAGAAGACTTCTCATTGTCCTCATTTCAAAAGCTACAGTTGTCCACAGTCAGTGATGACCAGCCTCTTTGTGGGCGGGCCTCCCTTTGTGCCCAGCTCCCCCATCTGCTGCACCACGTCCATGCCGTCCCGCACCCACCCGAAAGACACGTGTTTGAAGTCCAGGTGTTCGGCTTTCTTCAGGGTGATGAAGAACTGCGAGTTGTTGGTATCTCGGCCTCGATTGGCCATGGACAGAATGCCTGGGCCCGTGTGCCGAACATCGAAGTTCTCATCCTCAAACTTGCTGCCAAAAATGGACTTCCCTCCAGTGCCATCACTGTTGGTGATGTCGCCTCCCTGAAAGAACATTGGGGAACTCGTTAGTCTTTTTACATAAGGGAGGCCTCTTTTATTGGCCAACTCATCACATCTGAAAGCGAGAACTAACATCCACATGTTATCTTCATTGTCACTTTAATCTCTGCAGCCTCAAATCAGTGCGACTGAAATACTTCCAGAATGTCCCATGAACGAGATCAGTCACTGACTACCAGTCCCTGAAGTTTAATATCTGCACATTTTGTAATAATCTGCCAATAGCGACCCGATCTACTACTTTTATATATTACTACATAATATATCTGCACATTGCATAATTAAAGTACATTACAATTATTAAAAATCAATCCAATGTATATTCTTGTTAATTATGGAAACATTCTGCATCAAAGCTGTTTTTATCATTTATTTTGTACAAAATAACCATCCCTCTGTAATGTAAAATACACACACACACACACACACACACACACACACACACACACACACACACACACACACACACACACACACACACACACACACACACACACACACACACACACACACACACACACACACACACACACACACACACACACACACACACACACACACACACACACACACACACACACACACACACACACACACACACACACACACACACACTTATGGTGGTCTAATGCAGTGGTTCCCAACCTGGGGGGCGCCAAAGATCGCAGAGGGGGCGCCAGGCCTCAGATAATTTGAGGCCAAATATCAAATTTAGACTTTTTTAATTCTTTTTTTACATATAATTGTAATGCAATACATGATTGTCACTAAAAGCCTTGTCTCTACATTACAATAACATATAAAAAATAATTGATTAATTAATTTGAAGACAAATTCAAGTTAGTAGCTATTATAGCAGCGGTCGGGAACCTATGGCTCGCGAGCCCTATATGGCTCTTCCGGTGACGGCATATGGCTCCCAGATAATTTTGAGTTAAAAAAAAAGAAAAAGATACTTGTGATATTTCTTAATAATACTGTGTAATTTTAAAGTAAACAGAAATTAGTTTTGAAGATAAATTTCACGGGTCACGGGTCACGGGTCACCCATGGGTCGGGTCGGGAACCAATGGCTCGCGAGCATGTCCGGGTCATTGTAAAGGTGAAGAAATCAATTTTATCAGATAGCCAACTAGTTTATCCGCTTCAACCCTTGTAACGGAAAAGATGGCGAAAAGAAAAAAAGACGATGATTACCGTGCATTCCAGGCTGCGTGGACAGAGGAATTTGCATTTGTGGAGAGAGCAGGATCTGCGGTATGTCTAATATGCAATGATAAAATTGCATCGATGAAACGGTCAAATATAAAGCGGCACTTCGATACGCACCATGCTTCATTTGCATCGAAATATCCAGCGGGGGACAGCAGGAAAAGGGCATGCGAGGAGCTACAGCGGAGAGTGCAGACGAGTCAGCAGCAACTACGTGTGTGGACCAAGCAAGGTGACGGGAATTCCGCTAGCTTTGCGGGTGCTTTGGCGATAGTAAGGAATGGAAAGCCATTCACAGATGGCGAGTATGCCAAGACATTCATGCTTGATGTGGCCAATGAACTGTTTGATGACTTCCCAAATAAAGACAAGATAATCAAACGAATAAAAGACATGCCCCTGTCAGCAAGAACTGTGCACGATCGTAGCATCATGATGGCAAATCAAGTCGAGGAAACACAAATTAAGGACATAAACGCCGGGACATACTTTTCTCTCGCGTTAGATGAGTCAACAGACGTTAGCCATCTATCTCAGTGCAGTATAATTGCCAGGTATGCTGCAGGTGATACACTGCGTGAGGAAAGCTTGGCTGTTTTGCCAATGAAAGGGACAACAAGAGGAGAGGATTTATTCACGTCTTTTATGGAGTTTGCTAAAGAAAAAAAACTACCGATGGATAAACTTATTTCTGTCTGTACTGATGGTGCACCCTGTATGTTGGGGAAGAACAAAGGATTTGTAGCGCTTCTCCGCGAACATGAAAAGAGAGCCATCCTAAGTTTTCATTGCATCCTGCACCAGGAGGCGCTTTGCGCTCAGACGTGTGGCCAGGAGCTTGGTGAGGTGATGTCGCTGGTCATTCGAGTGGTCAACTTTATTGTTGCCCGAGCTTTAAATGATCGCCAGTTTAAAGCTCTGTTAGAAGAAGTTGGGAATCATTATCCCGGTCTGCTTTTACACAGCAACGTGCGTTGGTTGTCAAGGGGGAAGGTGCTCAGCCGTTTTGCAGCTTGCCTGAGTGAAATCCGGACTTTTCTTGAAATGAAAGGCGTCAAGCATCCCGAGCTAGACAACACTGACTGGCTCCTGCAGTTTCACTATCTCGTGGACATAACTGGCCATCTGAACCAGCTCAATGTGAAAATGCAAGGTATTGGAAATACAATCTCATCCCTTCAACAAGCAGTGTTTGCATTTGAAAGCAAGCTGGAAGTCTTTCTCAGGGACATTGAAACAGGTCGTCTTCTGCACTTTGAAAGACTGCAACAATTTAGAGATGCATGCTTAGCAAGTGACTCCACTCAACATCTGGATCTCCAGCAGCTAGCTGGCTTTACGTCCAATCTCCTGCAGTCATTCAAAGCACGTTTTGGAGAATTTCGTGCGCGCACTGGTCTTTTCAAGTTCATCACTCATCCACATGAGTGTGCAGTGGACAAAATCGACCTGACATGCATCCCCGGGGTCTCTATCGGAGACTTTGAGCTGGAAGTTGCTGACCTGAAGGCATCAGACATGTGGATGAGTAAGTTCAAGTCACTTAATGGAGAGTTGGAAAGTCTTGCGTGACAGCGAGCAGAGCTGGCGAGGGAACACAAATGGACAGAAATGAACAATCTTCAACCTGAAGACCAGCTGATTCTTAAAACTTGGAACGAGCTTCCTGTGACATACCACACAATGCAGCGTGTGAGTATTGCCGTATTGACCATGTTTGGCTCTACATATGCATGTGAGCAGTCATTCTCGCATATGAGGAACATTAAGACCAACCTACGCTCACGTTTAACCGATGGAAGCCTCAACGCCTGCATGAAGCTCAACCTCACCACGTATGAACCAGACTACAAGGCCATCAGCAAAACCATGCAGCACCAGAAGTCGCATTAAAAGTAAGACATATTTAATTTATTATACGTTAAAAATACTATATGTCTCTCAATGAAATATATTTAGAAATATTTGGCTTTTATGGCTCTCCCAGTCAAAAAGGTTCCTGACCCCTGTATTATAGGCATGAAAAGACAGAAATGTATAATTTTTTCTTTAATAGAATTGTTTGTTCTGCCCGTAAAGTGTCCAAACCGGGCTTTTCTGGATAAGCGCATTTTTAAAAACATAGTCATTGTCCATGCCGGTTTCAGTTATAGATTATTTTTCCCAGTTGCTCCGATCAGATCGGTCTCCTCCATTTTGTAGATTATTTACGACTTTTGAATCCACATAAACACATCGGCAAAATCCGGCTTACTTTGAGCATGTGTTTTAAACCCTTTGTGAATTGTTTCCACTTGTGCCGTCCTTTAATTTCTTCATACAACGGGAATCCAAATGAATGAATCCTGAGTCCAATAACAATCAGTCACTCCTTAATTACGCTTTCATCCTCCTTTAAGAAAATACTTCACATTCATCCATTTTGTGACAGTAGTTGTAGCATTTTTTAGACTTTTAAACTTTAATTACCACTGTTGCAGCCCCCTCCTCTCCTCCCCCCCCCCCCCCCCCCCCCCCCCCCCCCCCTTGCGTGTGTGTGTGGGGGGGGGCCTAACTTGCAACAGGAGTCATTTGGGGGGGCTCTCGGGGAAAAAGTTTGGGAACCCCTGGTCTAATGGATAGTGAGGTGGGCTGATGATCGGAAGGTTGCTGCGAGTTCAAATCCTGCCTGGAACGCCACTTGCCCTTGAGCAAGGCACTTAGCCCTCGGTTACTCCAGGGAGAATGTCCCTGTAATTGGTCATTGTAAATCGCTTTGGAATAAGGTGTCTGCTAAATGCCTAAATTATATTTTTGGGAGAATAAACCCTACAGATCCTCAACTCCGGTGTGTTTCACTCATTAACAAGGCAACAAGAACGTTGTCTACAGTAGCCATGAACTCGCATGTCTTATGTTATTTGAGGGGGGGTGGATGCGTGGACCACCCAAATAGGTTAAGGGGCCTGGCTTTTCTTTGGGGGGGGGGATTCTATTTGTGTGCCCCCACAAATAGAATCAAATTCTGTGGGAAACACTGCTCACACAGTGAGGCAATTCAATGATGTCAGCGCTGACACATTTGTTTCATACAGTGGTGGATAGTAACAAAGTGCATTTACCCAAGCACTAATTTAAAGATATTTGTACTTTACCCGAGTGTTCTCAGTTTTTTTATTCTTCTTTACACTTCTACAATTTAGAAGCCAATTCTACAGCTTTTGCTACTATTTACTTATGGGTTTAGATTATTAGCTAAAACAAAATCTAAATCAATTATTAAATAAACTAAAATTGTAGACCTGCACCAGGCTGGGAAGACTGAATCTGCAATAGGTAAGCAGCTTGGTGTGAAGAAATCAACTGTGGGAGCAATTATTAGAAAATGGAAGACATACAAGACCACTGATAATCTCCCTCGATCTGGGGCTCCACGCAAGGTCTCACCCCATGGGGTCAAAATGATCACCAGAACGGTGAGCAAAAATCCCAGAACCACACGGGGGGACCTAGTCATGACCTGCAGAGAGCTGGGACCAAAGTAACAAAGGCTACCATCAGTAACACACTACGCCGCCAGGGAGTCAAATCCTGCAGTGCCAGACGTGTCCCCCTGCTTAAGCCAGTACATGTCCAGGCCCGTCTGAAGTTTGCTAGAGAGCATTTAGATGATCCAGAAGAGGATTGGGAGAATGTCATATGGTCAGATGAAACCAAAATAGAACTTTTTGGTAAAAACTCAACTAGACGTGTTTGGAGGAGAAAGAATGCTGAGTTGCATCCAAAGAACACCATACCTACTGTGAAACATGGGGGTGGCAACATCATGCTTTGGGGCTGTTTTTCTGCAAAGGGACCAGGACGACTGATCCGTGTAAAGGAAAGAATGAATGGGGCCATGTATCGTGAGATTTTGAGTGACAACCTCCTTCCATCAGCAAGGGCATTGAAGATGAAATGTGGCTGGGTCTTTCAGCATGACAATGATCCCAAACACACCGCCCGGGCAACGAAGGAGTGGCTTCGTAAGAAGCATTTCAAGGTCCTGGAGTGGCCTAGCCAGTCACCAGATCTCAACCCCATAGAAAATCTTTGGAGGGAGTTGAAAGTCATCACTCTAGAGCAGGGGTTCCCAAAGTGGGGGTCACGAGATGATTACAACATTTAAAAAAAAAAAAAAAATGTATTAAATGTTTTTTTTTTTTAAAATAATTTAAAAAAAATTATTATTATTAATAATAACGTTTGCATAGACATTTTCATGGGCCGACTTCCCATCTGTATAATTTCCCCGCAACAAGGCTCCCCCTTTGACAATCCACTAGCGCAGTGTTTCTCAAACATTTTCACACAAAGGACCACTTAACCAATAAAAAACACTCATGGATCACCTAACTCCACAAATATCCAAAAACAATAGGCCTGCTTACCCATTCCAACAGTATATAACAAATTACAGCCTAATAAGGACAGCTTAACCTTCTCTATATCGCCTCGTTCACACATTAAATCAACAATACAAATACAGATTGTATAAGCATTTAGTTCAAATGCGATTTTAAATCCTCTCAGGTTTTACACCTCTTATTATGAAATGTAGACTACATTTATTATGTAGTATTATTTTAAACACAAGTTTATGTCCGAGCCAACAGACTCACAGATTGTTGGCTACTGAGAGATATGCAAAATACACCGCATGTAGTACGACACAAACCTCCGCTGTGGATTTTCAAAACAAAAAATACAATAAAACTATGGTCGCAGGCCCAAGTTTAACTCTCTGAGGCCTGTATGGTCTGCCAACAAAACAAAAATAAAAAAACGTTTATGCAGCCCCAACAACAGCCTCTGATCATCAACAGACTTCATGCAATGCTTCATCAGATGCATATATTAGATAATAATCTCTATCTCACTCCTAACACATCTAAATCTACTTTCAGCATGGATAAATGTTCATAAAATACATCCATTGTTTGTTCTAAATGCTTCTTGAAATCCTAAAAAACACATTGTTTTTCTAGAACAGATTACAAATCGCCTGAAAATGGTACAAACAAGTGGCAACATGCTTGACGGAGGTGTTGCGCTGGGCTATATCATGCAATCGAAAGTTAAACTTAAGCTCGCTCCATTGCGGAGATATTCCCGCGAGAGTGCGGAAAACTGAAATTAATTCACTACCCCCCCGACAGGGGGTCGCCAGTCTCTGGCACTGTTATTTTGGGGGTCGCGGGCTGAAAAGTTTGGGAACCACTGCTCTAGAGGAGATCTGCATGGAGGAATGGGCCAAAATACCAGCAACAGTGTGTCAAAACCTTGTGAAGACTTACAGAAAAGGGTATATAACAAAGTATTGAGATGAACTTTTGTTATTGACCAAATACTTATTTTCCAACATAAATTGCAAATAAAGCCTTTAGAAAACAGACAATGTGATTTTCTGGATTATTTTTTCTCATTTTGTCTCTCATAGTTGAGGTATACCTAGGATGAAAATTACAGGCCTCTCATCTTTTGAAGTGGGAGAACTTGCACAATTGGTGGCTGACTAAATACTTTTTTGCCCGACTGTGTGGGTGTGTGTGTGTGTGTGTGTGTGTGTGTGTGTGTGTGTGTGTGTGTGTGTGTGTGTGTGTGTGTGTGTGTGTGTGTGTGTGTGTGTGTGTGTGTGTGTGTGTGTGTGTGTATATATATATATATATATACGATTCTCAAATGGGCCATTACGCATTAGGACTACTTTTACCTTTTGTGTTTTTACTTAAGTAAGATTTTGCATGGAGGACTCTTACTTCTAAAATAGTATTTACGAAATGTAGTATTGTTACTTTTACTTAAGTAACAACTCTTCCACATCATACTTAAAGGTGCAGCTTTGGTCACATGTAAATATGTGTGCTTATGTGTGCTGATCTATCCTGATAGGTCCTCACCTGACACATGAATGCCGGTATGACTCTGTGGAAGATGGAGTCCCGGAGGCCGAAGCCTTTCTCTCCGGTGCAGAGAGCCCTGAAGTTCTCCGCCGTCTTGGGGACGATGTGAGAGAAGAGCTCGATGGTCAATGTGCCCAGCGGTTGTCCGTCGGCCGTAACCGTGAGGAACACCCGGGGGTTGGTGTCTCTGGAGTGCTCCTGAACTCTTGACATCTGTGGCGTCGAGTGGAACGCGGCGTCACCTTCTGTCTGGCCCGAGCGGCTCTGACACTCGCAGAAGGTCTTCTTGAAGGCTTCCATTATTTCAGGGGTCTTGAACTTAGCCGCCAGCTGCTCCACTATACCGTCGCCATCTGTGAAATCAGAAAAGACTATGAGCAGGAAATCCAAAAGGCATCAAAACACTTGTTAGCGCAGATAACTGATTGACTAGTGCCTGCCTATAAAATATACCAATATAAAATGGGAAGTGTATCACTACAAGATATTCTTCAGTAGCTAATTAGCATTAGACTTAAAGACCCTGTGAAGTGTGCACCTGTGCATGATCTGTTATGCTAATACGTATAGTAATGACCAAAATTGTCCATTGGAACCCATATCAAAAGATGTTGGAATAGCAACGAATTTGACGAGTTTTGAATTTGCCGGGGAAATCTGCAGTCGACCTTCGCCTTTGTGGGCGTGGCTTGCGATCTACTGCGTGACTTCACGAGATGGACGCCGCCGCACTGTTTACATTCACCACCGTTCATTTTTTCTCTTTTTCAAAGTCGAATTTCTCAACGTTTTTGAGCTAGTATTTTCCTGGAAAGTGTGTCGGAGTCGACTGGAAGTGATTGCCAATCGAGAAAACCTGACAATGGAGGCGACAGTGAAGAAAGAGGGATGAAAAACACAGGGGAAACGATGCATTGCCGCTGTCTGTAGTAATGTCAAGTCTGCCGAAGTGGCGATGTTTCTGTTCCCAAAAGATGAAGGTGAGCCTGGCTGGTGTCATTGTTTCGTAGATTCTTTGATTGATCATGATAAATAAAGGCCACTGGTCGATTCGAGAGAGAGAGAAAGAGAGACTGAGAGAGTTACAGGGTTGTCGTTAGCATCTGGTGCTAGCTCGGAGCTAACGGAGATTAGCTGTTTCAACAATAAGGAGAGGGAGAGTGCTCTCCTGTGGGACTGAGAGAGATAACGTCAGCTCAGGGAGGTAAACTGTAGCCTAAGTTATCTCAGTGGGTTTGGTCATCTATGTAAACAAATATTTCCATCTATGTAATATTAGTTGTATAAAATAGGTTAAGAAATCCTTCCAATGTTTTTTGATTATTGAAATATATGTTTCATATGAGTGTTGAGAGCTGTATCCATAAATCTCTTAATGTTGCCCTCAAAGTGCACCAAATTGATCACTATCCTGTCCGAAAAGCTGTCCAAATCAATCATTTCTCTCACACTAGTATCACTTTCCAAAGTCTCCGCCATGTTTACAATCGCAACTGGGTACATCTTGTGACGTCACAGCCACTATCGTCTGCAACTTCCGTTAGGCTCAGACGGCAAAATTAATAATTCATTAATTATGAATTATTAAAAATTATTTTAGCCATGAACAGGCACAATGATATGTAAGGAATGAAACTGCCATTTCATTTTGGTGCAAAAACATGCACTTCACTGGGTCTTTAAAGGT